>NC_085000.1:2364293-2509293 GCF_963854185.1 Sardina pilchardus | reverse complement strand
AACATTTATGTATGAATTAGTGTGTGTGTGTGTGTGTGTGCATATATGTGTGTGTGCGTGCGTGTGTGTGAGTGTGTGTGTGCGCATATGTGTGTGTGTGTGTGTGTGTGAGTGTGTGTGTGTGTGTGTGTGTGTGCGTACGTGCCCGTGTGTGTGTGTGTGTGTGTGTGTGCGTGCATGTGTGTGTGCATGCACACGCGTGTGTGTGAGAGAGAGTGATGGTTGGTATGAATAGCTGTGGTTCCTGCCTGCCTGCAGTGGTGGGTGATGTGGAGAGGAGAGGAGAGGAGAGCTGGCGGGCTTCTTGGCTGCTGGAGAGTGATAAAGTGGAGCCATTGAAAGCGGCGAGTCCCCCGTGGATGCTGCAGTTTAAGCCTGGTGTGGGTGTGGGTGTGGGCAGCCGTGGGAGGAGTGGAATGGCCCAGTGGTTTAGCAGCTGTCGCCAAGAATGAAATACAAAAATTACAGTAAGACAAAAAGCTCTGGGGAGGATTTACTGTATCTGCGTTTCTCCTGCTTTATCATCTCTCTCTGTCTCTCTCTCTCTTCTCTCTCCCTCTCTCTCTCCAGTGTGCTTGCTATGCACATGTGTCCTTATATTTCCATATACTGTATGTGTGTACTTGTGTGTGTATGAATGAGTCACACATGAGACACATGAGAAAGCAGATATGTTGGTAACAAGACTAGTGTGAGTGAGTGTGTGTGTGTGCGCTTGTGCGAGTGCATGTGTGTCTGTGTGTGTGTGTGTGTGTGTGTGTGTGCGTATGTATGTGTGTGCGCTTGTGTGAGTGCATGTGTGTGTGTATGTGTGTGAGATTGCGTGTACAGAGTTAGTAGTTGAGTGTGTGTGTGTGTGTGTGTGTGTGTGTGTGTGTGTGTGCATGTGAGATGACAGATACACTGTGGTGATTTCATCCACCACCCACCTCCTTCAGTCACCCTCCCACTTGGCAGGTAGGCTGTAAGGCTGAAAGGCAGGCACAGGGTCTCCCTGCAGGGGCTACACCTCCAGCTGGGTGAGTGACAGCATGATGTTATCGCGCAGAGCTGATGATGGGAAACATTGATCGCAGGCTCTCTTCCTCTCTCTCTATCGCTCTCTCTCTCTCTCTCTCTATTTCTCTTGTTTTATCTCTCTCTTTCTGTCAATTCTCTCTCTTTCTCTTATTTTTTCTCTCTCTCCTTCCTTCTTTCTCATTCACCCCCTCTCACTGTTGTTGTTGCCCTTCGTGCTTGTGCGCCCTTTGCTCACTCACCCTTCACTCACTCTAAACACACCTTCACTCACTCTAAACACACCTTAACTCTCTCCCCCTAAAAAAACCAAACAAATAGGTTTGTCCTTGTGTCTACCCCCATCTCTCCGATCTCGTTCCAAGTATTTTCACATTGTCATTCAGCACCATGCTGACTGTAACGGTCAGTAGCCCATTTTACACTGTCCAGGTGTCCGGCCCTGTTGATGTTAATGATACCTTGATAGGTGATATGCACGGACGGCTGTGCAGGAGCTCATTTGTTTAGCTGTGTTGTAACGGCATCTTCTGTTATGTTTTGCTCCTTACATGTTCTCTCCAGCACTGAGGATATGGTTTCCCCAATAGTAACAGTTTTAACATACAGTACGCAAAAATCCTTTTACACACATTTCACATTCACTAGGTGCAACCAGAGCCTTATCTCCAGGGCTCGGGTGCAGCAACCAAGCGGGTCCGTGCAGACACTAATTGCATTAACAATAGCGGCACATTCAAACACACCTGGCTCCACTGAAAACAAATGAGCTCTTGAACAGCCTTCCGTGCATATAGCCTATTGGTAGGGTAATTGGCCTTCCTGTTTCTTTCTTTCCCGTGGACAGTGCTGTTCCAAGGGAAGTTGGCTTACACAGTGGCGGCATCTTGTGAAATGGGCTCATTGTGGTTAAAAACAAGGGGATTATTACTGACTTATCTGAGTGCATGTGATCACTTGTATTGTGGTTTGTGTTTATGCAGTCGTAGATGAACTGAAGGAGACTTTTTCCCGATACCAGTAATTTCTTAAAACAACGTTTTGGCCTGAAGCGTTTTTGTGCTCTTATTGGTCTCTTATTGTGCTCTTATTGGTCTGTTTCATAGGACCCTCTAGGCGATTGGTCTGGTGACTATTGACACCATTCAATCCAAAGATGAATGGTGATAGAGTTGGGCTTGTGAGCCTGGCGCATTGCAAGGCACAAGCCAAATAGAATCAATGCTATTTGACAAACCATTCAGCCAATTTCCCACACAGAAGTGGAAAAGATCTCATCTGGAGGCATGCCAAGACTTTCATCCGAGGAGGATGCATGTCAGAGTGCTGTCTGGGTTTTTTTTTATTTTATTTCCTTCACAGACATACACACACACACACACACACACACACACACACACACACACACACACACACACACACACACACACACACACACACACACACACACACACACACACAAATAGACTACAGAGGTCAGAACAGCATACATCTCCATGGAAACAATTCTTTTTTTCTGGTTATATGAAAGACCTTCAACGACTGTTTGGTCTTTTTATTGGCAGGTTTGATAGAGACAAGTATTGTCTTTATACGTGTCTGCTGGACCGTCTCAACAGAGTTTCAACTTCTTAATTTGAAAGTGAGAGAGAGAGAGAGAGAGAGAGAGAGATACAGCACACTCCACAACATTGTCTGACACCCCAAACTGCTTTGACTTGTTTCTCTGTGAAAGTAATTCAGCAATTAGGCTATTCAAAAAAGCATATTTACATCGAATCCCACTCCTGCTGTTTACAAGTCACGGGCTATTCACTTTGCTTTTGGTGTTAGTTGCCAGCCTGAGGGCTCATTGGAATAAAAGTGTTGGTGGAATTCCTCTTTTGTTCCTGTTGAGTCATTTCCGTGCTGAAAAACAAAAAGGGAAATTAGTGCCCTTTAGTCATGAACAGAGTGTTCACTCTGGCAGCTCACCCTCTTCAGTTTGGGTTCCTTTTTTGTTTTTTTGTGCTGTTGATTTTTCCTCGCCGAGTGAGTGTGTGTGTATGGTTGTGTGTGTGTGTGTGTGTGTGTGTGTGTGTGTGTGTGTGTGTGAGAGAGAGAGAGAGAGAGAGAGAGAGAGAGAGAGAGAGTCACAATTTGATGTATGCCTGTGTGTGTGTGTGTGTGTGTGTGTGTCAGTCCTCAAGATTCTGAGGGAAGGAAGGCACATACTGACAGTGACGCAGTGTTAGAGAAAATGGCAGACTGAAAGACAGGCAGCGAGAGAAAGAGAACATTTTTCAAAATCCTCGTCCGGTGTGAATAATACTGTCAATCTCTCCTCGAGATCCCTCAATAATCTGCTGTCAACTTGTCTTCTGTGAAGAGGAGAGAGAGATGACTTCTCTCCTTTTTCAGAAAAGACAGTAGAGTGAAGTGTGGTGTGGAAGAATCTATACAATGCAGAGCAATGAATAGCCGCTCTGTGGGCAGACGTGTGTAAATTATAAAGCACATGCAATACATTTTGCTAATACAATGCTGAAATGACATAGACTATGTAGATGTCTCACTTTTTCAAATATTCTTCTGGGAAAAGCGCGCGCACGCACACACACACACACACACACACACACACACACACACACACACACACACATATGTTTGACATGTATATCATAAATATATAGAATTCTATGTGCTCATGAGCCAAAAAAGATTGGGACATGTGTAAATGCACAAAACACTGAGCTCAGCTTAATGCACAGGTTATTGTTCTTGATCGTACATTTAGTACCATTTAAGTGTATTTCCATTTAGTACCATTTCCCTGTGGTGGCTGTGGCTTTGTGCCTCTGCAGTGTCTGTGTCAGTGCTGGTGGTCAGGTAGTAGTTGTACTAATCTAACAAGAGCCCTGATGCTGTGGGACAGGTCTCTGAGCTGCGGGCTGAACAGAGGAGCGCAAAGCCTACATGGCAGCTTGGATCATGCTCAAGTCAGCTGGCGCCGCGCCAGGGAGCGCTGTACCATTTATCCCAGGTGGTCACTGTGGCAGTCCCTCAGAGAGAGCGGCACGCTCTGACCTGAAACCACGCCAGAATATTTAGAGGAGGCCAGCTGAAACGCGCACCGCTTTTTCGCTAAGGTCCGCGCGCACTAGTGTTTTCCATTTGTACATCGGTTCATCTATTCATTTATTCATCCAGCAGATGCTTTTATCCAAAGTGACATAGAAAATGAGGAATGACATTCAAGCTACACATTGCAAAGGAGATTTTAGGCATCAATATATATTAGGGTACTACCAGAAGATGAGAGTGAAGAAATGTAAGTATTAGTTGAAGTGTGGTTGAAGGACGTGCTTGAGGTGAGTTAGAAGGAAGCGGGAGGATGTAGAAGGAGGAGAGAGATGCATGATAAGTGCCTGCTAGCTGTGTTGGGTTGTTAGATGTGTTACGAGAGGATGCCCTCTGGGAAGTCTTGGGGAGTCTTGAGACAGCACTAGCGGTTTTAATGTGTCCTTGCCTGCTTTACATTTAGTTAGGAAGTACATGCAGTGTTTTCAGATTAGTTAAGTGTACTGTGACAGCAGTTTTTGTACTCCTTAGATGTGGAAGAGAACAACTGAGCTCATTTAGTTCATACTGTCTTTACCATGTTTATCAGCCAAGCATCCTTCAACCTAGTCATATCCACTTGACACTGACTCAAACTTGGGCCCAACCCGATACCTGTACGCCTGAGAATGTCATTCATAGCAGGTATGCTCATTATAGTAACACTATTATACATGCTTTCTCATTACACCCGCCATTAGTCTACCATATGTATCTTATGTTCCTTCCTCTCATTTTCAAATCTGTTCTTGTGTTAGAGGTGAATATATTCAGGTTACCGCAGTCATAACCTCTGAGCCCTGCAGATGCAGTAGCAGCAGAAGAGCTAATGAAATTCTAATGACCAAAGTTTTATAGTTTCAAGGTTACATCCTCTGGCTCAGGCTCAGAGTTTAAGTATTCTGAAAACCTTGAACTGGTCACATTACACCTTACCTCCCTCGACTCTGCACCTCCCTCGACTCCCCCACCGACTCCTCTGCACCTCCCTCGACTCCCCCACCGACTCCTCCACCAGCTCCTCACCTCCCTCGACTCCTCTGCACCTCCTTTGACTCTCCCAATCCCCGCTGAATCCTCTGCATCTCCTTCGACTCTCCTGCTGACTCCTCTGCACCTCCCTTGACTCTCCCACTTCCCACTGACTCTTCTGCACCTCCTTCAACTCCCCCACCGACTTCTCTGCATCTCCCTCGACTCCCCCACCGACTCCTCTGCACCTCCCTTGACTCTCTCCCTTCCCACTGAATCCTCCTCTGCACCTCTTTCAACTCCCCACTGAATCCTCTGCACCTCTTTCAACTCCCCACTGAATCCTCTGCACCTCTCTCGACTCTCCCACTGACTCCTCTGTCCCCCCTCTCGTTCTCTCTTCCTCAGGTACGTCCACGCACTGTACCTGGGCGTGCAAAGCCGCTGGCGCGGGGACCATGAGCGGCGCCACTACTACTGGCGCCTGATGTTCGAGAGCGCCGACATCAGTATGCTGCGGCTGCTGGAGATCTTCCTCAAGAGCGCCCCCCAGCTGGTACTGCAGCTCTGCATCATGGTCCAAGCCAACCAGGTCCTGCCCCTGCAGGGTGAGACCAAAACACCAAAACACAACAGACAAAAACACCAAAACACAACATCACAACCACCAAAAACACCAAAACACAACAACCAAAACACCACAACACAACCACCAAAAACATACATCCAAAAACACCAAACACACCATAACACCAGAATACACAACAGCCAACAACAACTACAGCTGTGTATTATGATTATATTACACAAACTGAACATGGAAGTGCCTGACTATTGGAATCATATGCTAGTACATTGTCTTTGTATTATAACACAGTGATAGATATTATACCAAATTGCACATGATTTTTCATGTCTCACATTTCTGAGGCACTCGGACTTGGACTTGTATTTCAATAAATTTGACATTATTTTGTCTCATATTGACTTAACAACCACCCTTACAAAAAACTAGCAAGGTCATTATCTGGGTCGACATTGAATTACACCGAGAATGTGTAGAGTGGTTGTTCCTGTGGAGTAATTATAGTGTCGGACTTGTTAGTGTGCCTAGTTTTGCCTGTTCTAATTCCTTTCTCCCGTATTCGGATCAGAAAATGCCGACCTCCCTGCCTTGCAGCAGGTCTCCCAGTTCACGCCCTTTGATCTGCATGGTGCTCCTGTGGCGTCAATGTTATAACACATCCCTGCTTAGTAGTCCTCACTAATGAAGAGCTTGGACTTGAGCATTTTCCCCCTTGTGTTGGGCAGACACAGTGGTTCATTTGCAGTCTAACTGCGAATTAGACCCCTAATTACACAGTGCAAGCTGGAAACTAATGATTATGGCACTCAGCATTTGTAGATATTACTGCCTTGGGATTATTCAGGGACTGACTACAGGCGGACGGGAAGACCTTGGAGAACAGAGAAACATTAAAATCAGGAGAAAATCATGCTTTTAAGGGTTTTCATTACTTTTTTAATGAATGAACATATATTCTCATCACCATGCATGATGCATAGCATATGTTCTTTGACAACCACAGCTTTTTGCAAGGTTAAGAAGAGTAACATGGGAAAAAGAGGGGATAATTAAACAATAACTCTAAGCACTGTGTTCCACACAAGCGAAATGTTATTGATTATTTAGGTTTTTGTGAGGCCAGTATTACTGACTACTGAAGTGGCATATCTGCATTGCTCACATTGTTTACGATCAATGAGACTCTGTGACTGCGATATCTACTTGGCAAATTGAGACCTTGACTATCAAAGATACCTGCTCTGTTCGGATAGACAGAAATGAGTTCACAACTTGGTAGCTGTAATCTTTAATCTTTACACAGATCCAAACAATAAGGTGTTTTTGTTTTTATTTCTTGCTTGACATAAATAAGAAAAACAGTGTCAGATATGGCTTAAAGGGAAACTATGCAGGTTTGGCGATTTCATCACCGGTTTCGCTTTTGCTTTTCTTTTTCGCTCGGTTTTACGCTTGCAGATTTCTCTGCAGAGCTTCCCCTACAGCTTTAGCGTGTATATTTTACAACACTCCTCAATCGGTGAGTCTGCCTAGAACATGAGGAGACTTCCTCTATCAGTGCCACCGTCCCGGTGGCACAAAACTTGCATGCATGGTTTTTCCGCTCAGAGGCGCTAGGGGGAAGTGAGACAGCCATCAATAAACCTAAAATAAGTCAAATAACCATTCTAATGACTCAAAAGCTGATTAGTTAAGGCAAATTATGCTAAAAAAAACCTTGCATAGTTCACCTTTAATGTCATCCGCAATAACACATTACCAGGAATTTACATGTATTTTTTCCAATTAACAAGATGAAATGCATTGCCAGCCTCAAACACAGAAGCACTTGGAGCCTGAGGACACGCCCTGATAGGTCACCTCTGTGATCACAGAACCGGTTTTGACTAGATGGTCATGCCAATTTGCCTACTAATGGTGGAAAGGGAAAACATTCCAACAACACTACAACAACATACAACATTGCTCAGAAAGTTTGCCCTGTCTATGATCAGCTTAAGAACTGTGAGGAGAAGAATCCTGCATTGTGCAGTGTGACTCTCGAGTGGTGCTGTTTCCACTGGAGTCAGGGCACTCCTAGGAATCATTTACAGTTTTATTCACATGCTGGCCAGTGGCCACATTCGAAAGATCTCTGCTGGGCCTTAGATTTATTCCATTACAGTGATGATGACGATCACATCCCGAGTTCTGTGGCCAGAATACCTTAAAATGCAGTATACTGCATACAGTATATCTATTCTCTCTCTCTCTCTCTCTCTCTCTCTCTCTCTCTCTCTCTCTCTCTCGGTATGTGTGTGTGTGTGTGTGTGTGTGTGTGTGTGTGTGTGTGTGTGTGTGTGTGTGTGTGTGTGTGTGTGTGTGTGTGTTGTGTAGCATCCATTATTTGCAGATACTCTGTGATTCCTGTATGATTCCTTTGTTGTTTACCTCACTGAATACCTGCAGGTTAACTAAACAGGAAACATTTTATTAGTGGGTGTATCTGGATGTCTGGTTACAGACCAAATTTGCAGCCAAAATGATTATACTATCCTATCAATCTCTCTCTCTCTCTCTCTCTCTTTTTCTCTCTCACCTCTCTCTCATAAACCAAAACTAAGAGAACTGAATTTGAATGTTTCCTCGCAGGTGATATACTGAGAAACATGGGCCTGATAAGACTGGTGTGGAATTTGCTATAAAGCAAAACTGAATTTTATTCTCATCTCCTGTATGCATGAATTTTATTCAACGCCACACATGGAAATGTCTCCATCAATTCTGCCCAAAGGATGTAAAACACCAATGTTCTGTCAGGTTGTTACGATCTTGTTTTATGTTTTAATTCTCAGACGCTATGGTGGGAGTGTATTTCAGTTGGTAGCCATTTTAAATGTTGCTTCAGTGTAGCGGTCTCTCAGGCCCATTATAGAGGGAGAGGGGACATTACTGTGTCTTATCTACAGTGACAGCAGACCTCAGAATCTAATTAAGGAAGTGGCCAACAGGCCATGACTCCAAAAAGCCATCTAATTTACTCTGATCTCACTGATCTATCTGGCCTGCCCTGTAATTGACAGTGCGAGGGTCACTGCTCCGGTGCCTCGACTCTGGTCTTTTACAGTACCATTTTTTGTTTCTCATTTGCCCCTCCCCCCATGTTCTGACCCCTGCGCCCATAAACTATGACAGGTTGTGGTTCCTGTAATAGACCTCGGTCCCATTCTGCGGTTCCAATAACAATGGCTTGCTCTTTGAGCGACCTGGAGGGGAATCAAGCGCTGACTAATGTCGTGACTGAGAAATGTTATTTGGAAGAGGGGTCTTTAATCTGGTCTCACTGGCCAGATGGAGGAACCGTATAATAGTCAGACAGGAAGCTGATCAAATATTCATGACAGTTTCGCTAAACTCTGGAGAGCACTCGGTCTCAGCCCTTCCTGCAGTGTCAGGCGAGGCTGTCTCTCCCTCTCCATTTTACTTTTAAGGCTTTGAAGTCATCGGTGTGATTTGATCTCTGTTCATGCATGAATTTGATATGAATTTCTTGTACCTTTTCCCCTGTCATTTACATATTTGAGTCTTGATATCGCTTTCCACATGAAACTAACATGGAATTTTCAATAAACCACACAAGGGAGTCACGATTGACATTATCATATATACTGTATATATATATATATATATACTGTACATATATATAACTTATATACTATATACAGTATACTTATATTAGATTATATATAAATCAATCCCTATCACCTATTTAGAAATCATATCCTGTCATGTTAAAGATGAAAAGAGTTTTACTTGTCACAGATTCTGCCTTTTCAGTGTCTCATGTATTCGAACGCTACACGTCTCTTGCTAATTCATGGATTGACAATGTTCTCTTTTCTGTTCCCAGGCCTCTCTGCCTCTGCGTCCCTGATCTCTCTGTCCTGGATGATGGCCTCCTACCAGAAGGCCCTGCGCGACTCCCGCGACGACAAGCTGCCCATGAGCTACAAGGCGGCGGTGGTGCAGATGCTCTGGCACCTCTTCACGGTGGGCGCGCGCACCATGGCCTTCGCCCTCTTCGCCTCCATCTTCCAGCTCTACTTCGGCATCTTCATCGTGGCCCACTGGTGCGCCATGACCTTCTGGATCATCCAGGGCGAGACCGACTTCTGCATGTCCAAGTGGGAGGAGATCATCTACAACATGATGGTGGGCATCATCTACGTGTTCTGCTGGTTCAGCGTGCGCGAGGGTCCCACGCGCTGCCGCCTGGTGCTCTACAGCCTCATCGTGCTGGCCGAGAACGTGGCGCTGACCGCCGCCTGGTTCCTGTACCGCGGGCCGCGCACCTCGGACTTCTACGCCGTGGTGGTGGTGTGCGTGGTGGCCTGCAGCTACGCGCTGGGCAGCTTCTTCATGTTCGTCTACTACTGCCTGCTGCACCCGGACGGGGCCGTGACGGGCGGCGTGCTGGGCTGCTGCATGGTGGAGGACGCGTCGGTGGCGCCGCTGGAGCCCAGCGTGGTGGCGTCGCCCGCCTCCGGGCCGCCGCCGGACCTGGTGAGCAGCCCGCCCAGGACCCTGCAGAGGACTAAAGGTGGGGACCAGGGCCAGGGCGGAGGGGAGGGCCAGGGCGGTGGCGGCGGCGGGGGGGACGTGTTCCAGGTGCGGCCGGCACCGGGCGCCACCCGCACCCCGGCCCCGCGCCTCACGCCCAGGACAGAGGGGCCGGTGATCCGCATCGACCTGCCCAGGAAACGCTACCCGGCCTGGGACGCCCACTTCATCGACCGCCGGCTGCGCAAGACCATCCTGGTGCTGGAGAGTGCCGCGCCAGTCACACCCCGGATCCAGTACCGCTGCCTGGGCATGCCCAAGGAACTGATGGAGTACGAGACCACAGTGTGACTCATAGACGGGCTTCTCTACTGCCCTCCGAGCCTCCCGCCGGCCCTTGCTGTGGCTTGTAGCCACCGTATCAAACCAGGGCTTTGGGCCTCCGACCCTGTAGGAGACAGGAGGAAAAGTAAAAGGGGGTGTTATATACAGTAGATCGAGGCTAGCCACTTGGCTAATGCTAAAACACACACAGGGTGGTGCTGACACTTACTGACAGTAGCGTCAAAGAGTGTCCTGATGTCGTGTTGTGTTTTGATGCACCACTGTATAGTTGGGTACTTATGAATAATACTGGGCAAGATCAAACATGATCATTTGTCAAACCTTGGTAATCTGCTTCTGTTACCCCAATTGGAATTGTCAATCATGGGGTGTTAATAAAAAAAAGATCAGAGTTAAATCTTACATGATGGTGTAAAAAAAAAAAGCCATTGTAGAGGAAAAAATGGATGTTTAACACTAGTCTTCTGGCAGCTAGTGTCAACAGCCATACACCAGAAATATGCTCTCTGATAAGCCTCAGTCTACGGCTTCAAGTTATCAGTCATTTCATATGTGGAAGCACAGGACTGTCAAATAAGGCCTTATGAAGTCCTTAAATAGGGCGACTCTTGCGATGTGTCGATGGAGAAACAAAGCACACATGACGATGAAGGTAGACGCCAGAACATCAGAGTGGAGCTTGGGCAGTCAGTCTTGTGATATGCTCAAGTGATAAGCTATGTTAGCAGTGTTGCTGAAACAAAATGTCTGGTAGGACATTTCAAGATGAACAAAATAGATTGAGTTGTGAACTGACCTGTCCTCTGTAGCAATGCAGATATCAGTGTATGTTTACATGTTTACATACAGTTCTTATTTTGTTTCGTTTTTTTTAGGATAAGCCCCATGCTTCACCATAAAGTATGCCTTCAAGTTTTAACAGTGTATGCTATTTCATATTAGTCCAAAAGAGCTGCGCAATAAAAGAGACAAAAAATCATTTTGCTTAAACTGAAATTCTGCTACCATAGTTTTGAGAAGTAGATGTTATTACCTAAGAGTGACGCCGAATAACAGTTTCAGGATTTCTTGTTTTTGTTTTTGTTTTATTTCCAGTTTCGTTATGACCCACTAGGGTCATATGACATGTTGTAAAAATGAGTGGCTATTGTGAATAAGACTAATAATTAGCCAGTAGGTGTGCTCATCTCATTGCTTGCTTCAGTCCATGTGTCAACTTCATACATACAAGTCAAAGGGACAGACCTAATGCTTTTATTGTACAGGCACAAAAATGTGCCACATTGGTCTTGCACGAATTCAAATACATGAGGTCATTTGCTACACCACATAAGGGAAATAAAGAAATTGTCATTTTTTCCCGGGAATACAATTTTGCGGAGAGGTGTTGTGTTAACAATGGGAAGGTAGAGATGAAATTGATTATTTTTAATGGATGATGTGATGCTGTTATTGCAGTGTTTCTTTCATGTTCAAACCATACAAGCAAGGTAATGCAATACCACCCATCATGACAGGTACAGAACCCGTTTTCCATGCAAGAAGACATTTGTAACAGTGCAGAGGAGCGATGACCAGGCTTCCTGATGGTGCTTTCTGCTCAGTCCCCTATGCCACAGTTCAGCCTCATTTGTACTGTACCAAGAAATGAAGATGGTCGACACATTCCACCTGGTTTGTGTGGGACATGATTTCAGATACACAAACTAAAATATGAAGCCTTAACCCATCATACCAGACTGTTGCTATTCACTGCGAAATAAAGTTGAGAATTTTAGTGATGGTGTTCTTGGAAAAATAAAAGCAATGTGTTTACTGGCTTTCCAGCCAAACAATTTAATCTGATTATGGTATTATTTGAATGTTTGTTTATTTGCTTGACACCGAAAACATGCTTTGAAGGTATAAAACTCTGTTTTAAAACCAGAGATCTGATTTGAGAAACAACCAAAGCAGCAGACTTTGCTTTGTAGAGCTAAAATGATTATATGATTCTGAATCACTGTAAATGTTAAATGAAGCAAAACTGAACTAAAAGACGAACTGCATATGTATTTCTGAACCACATGAATTGTACTACGTGTTCAGCGTCCCTATACTCGTAGTAGATAAACAAAATACCACAAATGTGTAAACAAGCACACCCACCCCATACACACACACACACACACACACCCTCACATAAATACACACACACAAAGGCCGACTTTGTGATCTCACTGGCGTAATGACGTAACATCTTTTACATAACGTATACCAAAAGCCAGACATGGCACCAAGCTGCCCTGACCCCTCTGTCCAAAGCTCAAGCCACTGTTGCCGGAAATACATCAGAACCTCCCGACCCTCTCTACTTCCAACTTCCTCACCACATGACACTGGGTCAGGAGAGAGAGAGAGAGAGAAATAGAGAGACAGAGAGAATAGAGAGAAGGGGAGAGAGCAGACCAGAGATTGTGTTTGACTGTGTGACAATGTGTATGTGCATTGTGCACCACATGAGATGACGCAGGAGGAACTTGCTGCTTGTACCTAACACAAAGTTCAGTAGCCTAAACTGCAGGGGGGAAAACAGACAGTTCTAGATTGAGTGGCACTAAGAAGCTAAATCCCATCTCCCTGCGTAATGAATCGGTAGATTACGAAACACAACAAGGCTGGCCAACAGTCCAAATCTAAATGAGGGGATGAGAGATATGTTTTCATAATCTCTGTAGTCTCTCTCCACCTCCAGTTTATGTGCTTGAATAAATGGACTGTGGCTGGCAGCCTTATATGGACTAATTTATGGCAACCAGTGGGTCTTCAGGGGGTGCATGGATCTTCTCCAACCCAAGTGCACATGGCAGCTTGCAAAGGGCCTCCTTTCGCTGAGATAGCTAGGCTTTAAATATCAAATGACCAGGATTGTGCACGTCAGGCTAGATCAGTAATTCATACTATGAATTATGTCAGAGGGGTAGGCTACATGAGAAGAGAACAAATTAAAGCTCATTTGTCATTCTTGAACAGTGATCCAAAATAAACATAGGGACCTAGACAAAACTCCATCCAACTTGATCCAACCATGTGTGTGTGCCAGCTGTTAGGCCTAAATAAATGTAGTCTGGCGCTGTGGTGTCAGAGTGAACAATTACAAAAGAGGATATTTAGCTTTACAAATTTGTGGATTATTACAGTGCATGAAAATGCACTGTACTGTTCTTCCTAGGCTTCTTCTTCTTATTATTACAGTGCATGAAAATGCACTGTACTGTTCTTCCTATTCTTCTTATTATTACAGTGCATGAAAATGCACTGTACTGTTCTTCCTATTCTTCTTATTATTACAGTGCATGAAAATGCACTGTACTGTTCTTCCTATTCTTCTTATTATTACAGTGCATGGAAATGCACTGTATTGATATTCCTTCGTTTTTTCTTTTTATTATTATTATTCTTCCAGGCCCTAATTTGACTCTAACCGCTTATCGTAGGAACTTGGTTCAAACTTTGTCACGTAGCTCTTGCATCAAATTTTCAGTCTATTACTTTTAATACTTTTACGACTTTTACTTTTTGAGATACTAAATAAAAACTAAACTTAATTTTGCCATAGACTTAACATTGGCTTTGTGACATCATAATTAGCTTTTAAAGAAATAGAATGGAATCAACTTTGCCAGTGTTCTCTCACTGACTTCAGCAACTTCAATGGAACTTCTTCTCTGTGTGTCTCTCCATTGAACTGGATAGCTCACTTGTCATCCCCACTTTCTTTCACTTCTTTTTCTTCACTTCCTCTCACTTTCTCTATCGCTTTCTCTACTAGGCCTACTCCAAATTCCAATAATCTTTTAAACTATATTTAAATGAACACTTTAAATAACAAAGCAACCACTAGGCCTATAATTCTCTCTCTATTAATTAAATAATGAACTTGATAGCGTCATCCCCACTTTCTTTCACTTCTTTTTCTTCACTTCCTCTCACTTTCGCTATCTCTCTCTCTTTTAATTTCAATAATCTTTTAAACTATATTATATTTATATTAACACTACAAGCAACCACTATAATTGCCCTATTAAACTAGGCTATATCTGGTAATAATGTTGCGACTACGCCACAGCTGTTCAGGTGTCCCTATTAAACTAGGCTATATCTGGTAATAATGTTGCGACTACGCCACAGCTGTTCAGGTGTGCGTGCGTTTTGGGTACACCACTCACACGCCTCGCCGAATTTTCTTCACTCAGAGCTCTACGTGACACTCTCACCTCCAGCTCGCACTTAAGGTAAGTTTCGCTATTGAATGTTAGCGTTCATAATACAGTTCCGTAAAATTGTTTTCTTAAATTTCATAAAATGTTCCTTATATACGTTTAGAAATTGTCTGCAGCTGCTAGGTGTTAGCGATCTTATTTTAAAGTAACATGAGCTAGTCGTTTTACTAGCTAGCTTTGAACTTCCTGAGCTAGCACTAAAATTTCTAGCGTCGTCTCTGATTTAATTTGTCTTAAAATGACTAGCAGGTACGGTTTCGCTGAGTACCTTGTAAGTACATTACCTGGATACCAATGATTGTAACGTTAACAATTTACTTGCTCGGGAAGTGAATTCTCAGCTTCATGGTTAGCGTTAGCGTGATGGGTAGGCTGCATAGTACCTGCTAGGTATATCTTCATGAAATGTAGGCTTGTCCTAGCTGACGTTAACGTTCCGACTTCAATGTGCAATGATTGTAACGTTAACAATTTACTTGATCGGGAAGTGGATTCTCAGCTTCGTTTTACCATCAAGTCATGATTAGCGTACCTGCTCTAACTTTATGAAAGGTAGGCTTGTCCTAGCTACAGCTGGGTGTTCAACCATGTACAGTAAAAGCTCACGTTAACGTTTCGACTTCACTGTGCAGTCGAGTAGCAGCTAATGCCTCACTAGCCACACGGGCAATGAATACCGATCTTGGATATGTTACAAGACTAACGTTACAGATGATCTGTTCACTTGTTGGCGTTAATTGAATTAGGCCAGTTATTATATTAGATTATACTGCCACGTATTTCATTCGTTTCATCTACAACAAATAGGCTACTTTTAAAAATGGTTTTAACTAATACTTATTCTTCACGAGAATAGGATTTATTGCTGGCACTACAGCTCAGTGTTCCTAATAAACGGGAAGTTTCACACTGACGGGCAAAGTGTCAAGTTCATACACTTAACATTATTTATTGTATTGCTGGGTACATGTAGCAGTGCTTGTTTGTAACTCTTTCTTTTATCTTGTCTTATCTTTTATCTTTTTCCAGACCAGTTGGTGCAGATTTGATTCGCCAGGTAGGACATCTAAAGGCTTTATGAGTTGTCTGTCTGACTCTGAAAGACAGGTCTAAAGGTTTTATGAGTTGTCTGTCTGACTCTGAAAGACAGGTCTAAAGGTTTTATGAGTTGTCTGTCTGACTCTGAAAGACAGGTCTAAAGGTTTTATGAGTTGTCTGTCTGACTCTGAAAGACAGGTCCAAAGGTTTTATGAGTTGTCTGTCTGACTCTGAAAGACAGGTCTAAAGGTTTTATGAGTTGTCTGTCTGACTCTGAAAGACAGGTCTAAAAGGTTCTGTTATTGAGCTACACCCCGCTGAGAAAGGGAACTTTTCTGAACAACAAAGTTTTATGAGTTGTCTGTCTGACTCTGAAAGACAGGTCTAAAAGTTTCTTTCTGAAGTGTCTATGAGTTGTCTTTCTGAAGTGCCTGAAGAATCTTTTTGAATTATTTGAGTTGACCCTCTGAGTAACAGCTTTTACATCATGGGACGCAAGGGGAAGCGCTCTGAGGCTCAGAAAAGACGCTGGCAGAAGTTGGACCTGTCCGAAGTAGGAACACAAGGTCAGCCATCATTTGCCCAGAATGAGTGGAGTGAGACACAAATGCAGGTAAATGATCTATCTTCTGCAACTGTCATAGAAATGGAACGTAGCCAAAATGGCATTAGCTGTCTGAGAGCATCGCATAGTCAAAATGATGCAAGGTATGGTATAAACAGCAACAAACAGTGTACTTGTAACTCTCTGGCATTTCTTGCTGCCCTTCATGATCAAATTGTGCTAAACAGTAATGATCTTGACTACATCTTGCAAAAAGGTAACTTGATGTATAGTAATACACAGGAAAGATTGAGCAGTGGAGGCAGGATTGCACCAGCTCATTTGGCATTAGATGAGTTACCAGATAGTGTTGATATCCATGGGCAGATGTATCATGTTGAGAAGTTCCCGTCACGGTATGGTTATCTGAGACAAGAGGGTCCTGACGGTGGAGATATGGTAAAACTCTCTGAAAGATTACACTGTTTGTCAAGTGATGTAAATCTTGCATTGCTAACTGTAGGCAGCCTAACAATTGCTTTGTTTAAAGACAATGCAGAAAGATATGGATTTTTCGATCCACATTCTCGTACGGCTAATGGCGTCCCAACCGAGCATGGTACTGCTGTGATGATAACCTTTACCAATTTGAGCAATATGATTGATCGACTGCTTGTTTTCTGGTCTCTGCTTGAATCAGCTGATGGGTGGGTTTATGAGCTTATGCCAGTGTCATTCACATCTAAAAACCATAACGAACAGCCAAACTCCCTTGTTGACAGTGTGCAGCCAGTTCAGACAGGAGTGTCTCTAGCACCAGCTGCTTTGTGTAGCCCACTGATCACACAAGCTAAATGTACCAAAAGTCATGTAAATGCTCAAAAGAAAGAAAAGCAAAGAGCATATCAGCAAATGTATTACAAAAGAAAAAGGGACAAAAAGTTGGACTATGAAAGAAAGAAGTATGCAAACTGTAGTCAGTACAAAGCCTATAAGCAAACACAAGTAAGAGATCGTTACAGAAAAGATCCTAAATTTAAATCTAGTCAAAAATCCTATGTCACCAGCCATTATTCCAATGATGCAGCATTTCAATTGAAACAAAAACAATACATAAAGAAACGTTACTCCAATGATGCTGCATTTCAATTGAAGCAAAAACAATACATAAAGTACCGTTATTGCCATGATGCAGCATTCAGATTAAAGCACAAGCAGTATTTAAACTATTGTTACTCCCATAATGCAGAATTTCAATCTAAGCGAAAACAATACATGAACCAGCGTTATTGCCATGATGCGGTATTTCGGGCCATGAAGAAGTCAGCTATGAGATCTCGTTATGCATCCAACCCCTTGTACAGAAAAAAAACCAGACAAGCTTATGAGAAATACAGAAATGACCCATGTTTCAGATACTATCGGTCTCTACAGAAAACTAAGCTTCATAAAATGCGGTGTGCTTTGCGAATCCAGCACAAGTATCGTCATGCCAGGTTCCTACAATCATTGTCAGAGATTGAACTGCCAACACCTCCTGAAGATACCCTTTTGCAGGAAGCCATTGAATCCTTTCGATTGGTGATACAGAATGGGCCTACTTATGTCTGCACAGTCTGTCACAGAGCATTGTTTTTCAAGCAAGTAAAAAAGTGCAATCACGAAAAGTATAAAAAGAACCTTGCCATGGTAGGCCGATGTTTAACCGGTACATATGTACACACATGCGGGGATGCATGTGATGTGCTTGGACAATGTTGTGCCCCTGATGAGAAAACAGAGTGGATTTGTCATAGCTGTCATGAAAATGTAATGATTGGAAAAATGCCGCCCATTGCTGTGACTAACATGCTAGAACTTTCGCCAATTCCCCCAGAGCTCAGTGATCTGAATATACTTGAAAGGCACATTATAGCACGATGCATACCATTTGCAAAGATAATCAGTCTTCCCAAAGGCCAGCAGAAATTAATACATGGTGGAGTTGTATGTGTACCTTCAGAGGTTGAAGCAACGGTCAATGCTTTGCCTAGGCCCAGCAGTCAGTCTCAGCTTTTGAAAGTAAAGTTGAAAAGAAGAATTAACTATACAGGCCACTACCAGTTTCAAACTGTTGATATGAACAACGTACGAAGAGCTTTATCAAAACTTAAAGAGATTCATCCAGAGTATAGGGACATAACTATAATGGATGATGTTGCAGCTATTGAGGATGAAATTGACAGCTTGGGAAATGAGAGTGACGTCAATGATGACCTCAGTGCTGATATTGAACAAGCGGTTGACCTAATGGAGACTGATATGTGGGATGAGTGTGAATTGTCTGAAACTGTAGAAGGACATTCACAGACAAATGTTTCTCACAGTGAGACAAACCATGAGGCAAACCAGGCACAGGATTCCGTTGACTCTGAACAGGAAACTAGACCGCAAAGTGGTGGATGTTCAATAGATTCTTGCTTACAGCCATGTGATATTGCACAGGAAATGTTAACTTTTGGCGAGGGTGTATTCACTGTGGCTCCAGCTGAAGGAAACAAACCAGTAAGTTTCTTCAAAGTTCCCAAATTAGAGGCCATGGCTTTTCCTGTGCAGCTCCCTACGGGAACAAACACTTTTGACGAACAGAGGCTCAGGAAATTATCGCCAAGCAGATATTTCAATGCACGTCTCTTCTCTGTTGACAATCGTTTTGCTCTTGATTCTACTTACATTTTCTTTGCACAGTTTGTCACAGAAATGTATTTAGCAAGGTCTAGTATGTCCATTCAATTGCGTAAAGGGAAGCCTCTGACTAGAGATGGTCGTAGAATCACGGCGAGAATGCTACAGGACAAACGTGAAGTAGAGAAACTGATAAACAACAAAGATGCCACACGATTCATGCAACCTTTGCGAGGAACCCCTGCCTATTGGGAAAAAACCCTTAGAGACCTATTTGCAATGCTTCGGCAGCTAGGCACTCCAACTTTTTTCTGCACATTTAGTGCTGCAGAAATGAGATGGCCAGAGGTCATACAAGCAATAAAGACACAACAAGGCGAGCACGTTGACTTCTCTGAATTGGACTGGGCTTCAAAATGTGAGATTTTGCGTAGTAACCCCGTCACCACCATGCGCATGTTTGACAAGCGCGTTGATGCACTGCTAAGACACTTAATCCTGTCACCAGCACAGCCCATTGGTGAGGTAATAGACTACTTCTATCGAGTGGAGTATCAAGCTAGAGGTTCGCCACATATACATATGTTGGTTTGGTGTAAGAATGCACCTGTATTTGAGGAGGACCCAGATGAGAAAGTGTGCGAGTTTGTGGATAAGTACATAACATGCCAGCTACCAGACCCAAATACAGATCCTGAGCTATTCAAGATTGTTAATGAGGTGCAAACCCACAGTAAAGGCCACTCTAAGTCCTGTAAGAAGGGGGGTAAGCACTGTCGATTCGGATTTCCTAAACAGCCTGTAGAGGAAACCTTTATAACGCGACCAATGCCAGCAGAGGTTGTGGATGAGTCTGAAGATGAATCAGATGATGATCGTTCCTGCATGAGTCCTGAAGAGGCCAAAAACAAATTGAAGCCTTTATGGGAATTGCTCAATAATCCAACAGCATCATTTGAAAGCATCCCCCAGCTACTTGAGCAATGCAAATTAAGCTATGAGGAATATCTCGACTGTGTCAGTTTCTTAACCACATCCAGTGTCTTGGTTATGAAACGGCAACCAAAGGACTGCTGGATAAATGGCTATAATGAACATTTGTTAAGGGCCTGGAATGCAAACATGGACATTCAGTTCATCTTGAATCCTTATTCCTGTATAATGTACATCTTGTCATATATTTCCAAAGCCGAACACGAGATGAGTGACTATCTGAAAAGTGTTGTGAAGGACACTTCTCAATCCAGTACGTCAGATTGTGAGGAAATGAAACAAATCATGCAGGCCTATTCCAAAAATAGAGAGGTCAGTGTTCAAGAGGCAGTTGCTAGAGTTTGTAGCTTGAAACTGAGGTCTTGTTCACGAAATGTGATCTTCATACCCACTGACGATAACGCTTTGAAGATGAGCCTCCCTTTACGGTACTTGAATGACCGTATTCCTGACTCAGAGAATGTTTGGATGTCTGGAATGGCAGACAAATACAAAAACAGACCTGATACACCTGACTTTGAGACAATGCCCATGGCAGAGTTTGCTTCCACCTACAGAATGGTGTATGGGAGACAGAAAGAAAGCAGCAAAGTTTTACCACTTCAAAATGAAATGGGCTTCATTCAGAAGCGAACTAAGGGAAAGCCTGCCGTTATCAGGTATGCCAGGTTCTCAGAGAAAACGGCTCCAGAGAAATTCTATGGCACATTACTCAAACTTTACCTCCCTTATCGTTCAGATTCACAATTGAAACCCACAGGCTACCCAACCTATGAGTCATTTTATTCATCTGGTTCTGTACAGCTTCCTGGAAGAGACCATCTTCAGAGAGTGTTTTCTGTTGTCAAAGAGAACAGGTCGCAGTTTGAAAAGAATAATGATGCTATAGAGAAAGCTATTGAGAGCTTGGAAGAAAATGGTCCAATGGAAGATGCTTGGACAACACTAGCGCCTGAGACGGAGCTTCTTAGGCTGGAGTGCAATTTGGAGCGTGAGGAAATAAGTCCAGATCAAATCAATGAACAAGATGATGTCCCAGATTTTTGTCGGAGTCCCACAAGGGGAGGAAGTACTATGCCAATGTTTGAGGCTCCTAAAATAGACCCCAATGTTGTGCGACAAATGTATCAGAATTTAAATCAAAAGCAGGCTTCAGTGTTCTACGCGGTGCGCAAGTGGTGCTTAAGACGTGTGTGGGGACAGAGTGCTGATCAGTTTTTTTACTTTGTCACTGGTGGAGCTGGCACAGGCAAGTCACACCTCATCAAATGCATCTACGCAGAGGCATCAAAGATACTTCGGAAGTTACCCCGTATTACAGAGGAAAGAGACATGTCTATGCCCACTGTGCTTCTCACAGCATTTACTGGCACAGCAGCCTTTAATATAGCAGGCAAGACACTGCACTCTGTACTGAAACTGCCAAGAAGCCTTAAACCACCTTACCAGTGTTTTGGGAACCGTCTGGATGAAGTGAGGGCAACCTTGTCCAATGCTGAGATTTTGATTATTGACGAAGTGTCCATGATATCCAAACAACTTTTTGCCTATGTCAATTGGAGGTTGCAAGAAATCAAAGGCAGTAAGAAACCTTTTGGGGGCCTCTCTCTGCTAGTCCTAGGCGATTACTACCAATTACCACCACCGGGTAAAGCCAAACCTCTCTGTGTGTTTGAGAGTCACGTTTTGGATTTCTGGAAGGACCAGTTCCAAGTAGTTACACTGACAGAAATTATGCGCCAAAAAGATGATCTACCATTTGCTGAGCTGCTGAACAGGGTCAGAGTGAAACGCAAAGGAGAGGCATTATCTGATGCGGATAAAGCTCTACTTGCCCAAGCCTTAACTCAAGCTCAGGACTGTCCTAAAGACATCCTACATGTTTTTGCCACAAATAAAGAGGTAAACCAGCACAATGCTGACACCATATCTGCTCTGTACTCTGAACTGGTCAATGTAGATGCTCATGACTATAAAAAAGATCTTCAAACTGGTCGGATGGAAAGGCAGAGTGCACCTTTTGAAGGTTGTAAAGGTGATCTACCAGATAGATTACAACTTGCTGAAGGTGCTCGTGTGATGCTAATCCGAAACATTGATGTAGAAGATGGACTGGTGAATGGCTCTTTTGGAAAGATCGCTAAAATTGTCTATGATGGCCAAGCTGGCAAAACATTTGTAAAGCTACTCGGTATTGAGCTAGACAATCCCAGTGCAGGGCAGAGACATCGCAACCAGCCTCCAGGAGTGTCGGATAACTTGACATATATTGACAGAATCGAGGAACCTCTGAGTAAAAAAGGAGTGGTTCGCCACATGTTCCCGATGACACTTTGTTATGGGGTTACCATACATAAATGCCAAGGGATGTCAACAGTGTCTATAGTGGTTTCATTGAAGCGGATTTTTGAACCAGGCATGGCATATGTTGGTCTCAGTAGAACTACCTCACTGCGTGGACTGCACATACTTGATTTTGATGAAGGCAAAATATATGCTGATCCTGAAGTAGCAACTGCGTTGGAAAGTATGCCAAAAGCACAAGTGGAAAATTCTATGCCCCTCCGTCACCATCTCAACTCACTTGGTTCATCATCACGGCTAACACTTATTCACCACAACACAGAGGGACTGTCAGCCCATATGGAAGATATCAAGAAACATCATGAAATGTGTCTTGCAGATATTTTGTGTTTCACTGAAACACACCTATTTGGCAACTTTGTCCCAGACACTCTGCAGCTGGAGAATTATCACATGTATAACCGCAACAGGCATGTTTCATACTCTACGCTTTCTCATCTAGCCCAGAAGAATGGTGGGGGAGTTGCTGTGTTTCTTAAAAACCATGTTCAGGCTCATCAAGTGCCATACATTCAGGGTGTTACTGACCTCGAATTCCTGGTAGTGAAGGTTGTGGCTCCAGTTCATGTTCTGATTGCAGTGATTTACAGATCACCTGATTACAACATAAATCTATTTTTGACCAATCTCCGTCACCTGTTGGAGTCTTTACAGGTCATTGCAGACGGCCCAGTTATTGTTTGTGGGGATTTTAATGAGGACCTATTGGCCACAGGAAGGAAACCAATCTTTGAGCTGTTTCAGTCAAGAGCTTTCACAAATCTCATTACTACTTCTACCACAGAGAAGAATACGCTGTTGGATAATATTTTCATCTCTGATCATCGGCACTGTGCCCATTCAGGCGTTCTACAGACGTATTATAGTTATCACGATCCAGTGTTTTGTATTTTAACTTAATTTACATATGATTTTACAATAGTATATGATGTGACTGTTTAATCTATCAATTGATGGCAAAGATGTAGAATCGTATGGCCTTGAAATACTAACATAATGTGAACAAAATAACTGTTTGGACAGAATGTCAAAAACACTTATGCTTTGTATTCCCCAGATATCAATTAACGTTATCCAAACCAACACAGGGATTAGTCACCCTGGAGCAACTGTGGGAGTGCCTTTAATGCTTAACTGAGTTTAATTAGATGTTATGGTTTGTACAAGTTTTGCATGCTGACAAAGTTCCTTAGACTACACTGCCACTGAAACTTAGGTATCGTTTCTTTGGAAATGAATAAACGACCTTTAGAAGAAAAATGGGTTCATAAGAATTTGGTAAGTATTTTCAAGTTCAAGTAGTCTATTGTTTATTGTCACTAGTATTATAGCGAAGGAAAATACATTAATAGTAGTAATTACAATGGTGTGTGAATTATATCTGATATAAGAATCTGTCTGTCTAGCTATCTATTCATCTATTTGTTCTATATGTTCATCTGTTTATCTCCAAGAGCAATTTGATGGATACTCCTGGCACCAAATTTCAACAAGGACTCCCTGAAACACATGACTATTTTAACATGGGATGATGCTGAAACCCCCGAAGAGTAAGCCTGATCTTAAAGTATTAATAGTAGGAAAATTGCTCAAGATGCCTTATGTTGACTTCAACAATTTCCCCATGACCTTTTAAGTGAATATAGTAATTGATATTAGTATCTGTGTCTCTCCCTAACTGTCTGTCTGTCTGTCTGTCTTGTCTATCTGTCTATTTCTCCATGTTATCTGAAACAGCAATGAGATTACCACTCCTGGCACCAAATTTCAACAAGGACTCCCTGAAACACATGACTATTTTAACATGGGATGATGCTGAAATCCCCAAAGAGTAAGCCTAGTCTTAAAGTATTAATATTAGGAAAATTGCTTAAGATGCCTTATGTTGACTTCAACAATTTCCCCATGACCTTTTAAGTGAATATAGTAATTGTTATTGGTATCTGTGTCTCTCCCTAACTGTCTATCTGTCTATTTCTCCATCTTTCTCCGTCTTTACCTGTTCAGTTAGACGTCACTAAAGTGTCTTAATGTTTTCTGCTGCTTTAGTGTGGTGAAATGAACACTTCAAAATAGCCTCCTAGAAGGCCTTGTATACTGAGGACCTAAAGTCTTCTTTCTTGGGAGTCTTGGTAAGTTAAACATGCGCTCCCTAGTGCAATAGATACCACTTTAACAAAACATGGACCCTTCGTGCATAGAAAGGAAAACTTTAATTCAGATCAACAATGCTGACAAGCATGGTTGTCTTTTATAAAATGGTTTATCTGATCCTAAACAAGGAGCTAGTATACTCCTTGAGCACATTGTTGGTAATGAAAAGTGGTGTTTATGTTCATTCTGTTGCCATAGAGGAAGCGGCAATGGACATCACAAGCACCGTTATGTGGATTTACAATAACTGCAGACATGAGAATCCCATAGACTGTTGATGTGGGGACTGTGATCGAGGCCATGAAACTTTGCCAATGTCATCTCGTCCATCATGCTCTACTTACGGATACTCTTCATCAACTACAGGTCCGTTTTTTAACACCATAGTTTTTAATCATGAAACCGAGAGACCTGAACATCAGTTCCTCCCTGTGCAGTTGGGACTCTAACACTAAGCACTGATGCCTTTCAGGTGTGTTAACCCCTCTTGGTACCAGGACAACAGCCTAGGTCAAACCAAGGACCTAATGGTGGACTACAGGAGACTGGAGCAAGAGGAGCACACACCCGTCTACCCCTCTCACTACAAAGAACTTTACTCTACTGTAACTGACCCTTGGCAGATGGGTTGGGCCCTTGAGTCGTGGATCTGTCTGAGGTTTCTTCCTATATGTATCTCTAATTCTAGGGAGTTTTTCCTTGCCCCTGTTGCTCATGGGCTCTCTTTGAAGGTTTAACACGCTGCCATGAGACGTGTAATATTTTGGCGCTCTATAAATAAAATTGAATTGAATTGAATTGAATTTAACTTCTTCTCTGTGTGTCTCTCCATTGAACTGGATAGCTCACTTGTCATTCCCACTTTCTTTCACTTATTTTTCTTCACTTCCTCTCACTTTCTCTATCACTCTCTCTATTTCTTCCAAATTCAATAACTTTTTAAAACTATATTAAAATAACACTTTTTATAGCAAAGCAACCACTAAAATTACTTAGTAACAACCTAGCAACCACTTCCATAATTACACCCTGGCAACCACCATAGCAACCCAAGTGATTTACCTAGCAACCAACTTGATTTCCCTAGCAACCAACCTAGTAACCACTTTTTAATGAATAGTAACCACTTTATTTAGCCTAGCAACATCTTAGTAATCACTTTAAGTACCCTAGCATAATCCTAGCAATAACTTTCCATGCACTGGTATTTCCTTCAGGAAATGCTTTTCTAGTTATTATTAAACTTCTTCTTCTAACGCTCGCAATTCAGCTTCAACCGTTTAACGTAGAAACTTCATTCAAACTTTGTTGCGTAGGTCTTGCTTATGCCATATGTGCTTTATATTTTTCAACTTTGTAACTTTTATACTTTTTAAACTATTAGTTAAAAACTATCACCATTTCCCCCATAGACTTAACATTGCTCATTATGACATCACGGCAGCAATTAGAATGTTACCCCAGCTGGTCAGCCACCTGGGCACCAACTGTCAGTTTCTCTCAGGCTCCTCTCTGAAGACTACATATTCTGTTCCCCTGTATCCTCTGCGCACAACAGTATCAAAATAAGTTCTCCTAATTCCATCCAACTTTATATCCATTCATCTTCTTCAAACCATTCACTCATCCACCCATTCTAAACAGTCTGCCTATCAACAACATCAATTAGACGCTCTACATTGAACTTTTAAACAATCTACTCTGTGTCAGGCTGGCTCTCTTAAGACTAGCCAGTTAAATTGATTACACCTGTATCTGTATCCACTACTCTCAGTAGAGAGCTGTGTCTCTCCATTCTACAAGAATATAAGGCACATTCCATCCAACCTTCTATCCATTCATCTTCTTCAGACCATTCACTCATCCACCCATTAAACTGTCAATCAATATCTATTAAACAATCTGCCTATCAACATCCATTAAACATTCTATCTATCAACATTAATTAGACTATCTACATACAACTTTTAAAGTATTTACTGTGGGTCCCTCTCAAGCAGCGTTTATATGTCCTCCCTCGATCCTCGATCCTCAATGATCTACATAAAGAAAGATAGAAGAAGGGCTAGACTATCCCATTGTTGCCGCTCCATCATTCTTTATGTAGATCAGTGAGGAGCGAGAGAGGACGCGTAAACGCTATGAGAAGCACCTTCTGTCTCAGGCTTTAAGCATACAATCTCATTAAGACTACAGATCCTGTTTCACTACTTCCTCTGTCCACAACTGTTTCAAAATAAAGGTCCTCACTGCAATAATACACTATTAAATCATTTAACCATTGAAACTACTCAACTATTGAACTGTTCAACCATTCCAACTGACAGTTATCATCCACTATGCCTCCAGTCAACTACATGAAACCTCCATGTACCTAGCAACCAACATAGCAACCATTAAAAAGTGTTTATGACCGTTTCCATAGCAACCAACATGATTATACTGCAGTAACTTCTTGTTTCCTGATAGTGGCCACCATGGATACCCTAGCAACAAATGTTTCAAAATAAAAGTCCTCACTAGCAAGTTAGCTAGTTACCATGGTTAGCATAGTTAGCATTGTTAGCATAGTTAGCATTTTTAGCATAACTGCAAAAAATCATCAACTAAGTTAGCTAATTAACCTGGTTAGCATTGTTAGCAAATTTAGCATTGTTAGCATAGTTAGCATTTTTAGCATTACTGCTAGAAATCATCGGTTAAGTTAGCTAATCAACCTGGTTAGCATTGTTAGCATTGCTAGCATAGTAAGCATTTTTAGCGTAACTGCTAGAAATCATTAGCTAAGTTAGCTAATCAACATTTTAACATGAATAGAAATCATTAGTTAAGTTAGAACTGGAACGTTTCATCTTTAAACTGTCTACCTTCACACTATCAACTCTCTGTAAACTATGCAACCACCATGTTTACCCTAGCTACACCTTAGTAACCATATCTACATTATCTATCTATTTTTGCATTTTCATGCACTGGTAATTCCTTGGAATTGCATTTCTAGTTATTATTAAACTTCTTCTTCTAACGCTCGCAATTCAGCTTCAACCGTTTAACGTAGAAACTTCATTCAAACTTTGTTGCGTAGGTCTTGCTTATGCCATATGTGCTTTATATTTTTCAACTTTGTAACTTTTATACTTTTTAAACTATTAGTTAAAAACTATCACCATTTCCCCCATAGACTTAACATTGCTCATTATGACATCACGGCAGCAATTAGAATGTTACCCCAGCTGGTCAGCCACCTGGGCACCAACTGTCAGTTTCTCTCAGGCTCCTCTCTGAAGACTACATATTCTGTTCCCCTGTATCCTCTGCGCACAACAGTATCAAAATAAGTCCTCCTAATTCCATCCAACTTTATATCCATTCATCTTCTTCAAACCATTCACTCATCCACCCATTCTAAACAGTCTGCCTATCAACAACATCAATTAGACGCTCTACATTGAACTTTTAAACAATCTACTCTGTCTCAGGCTGGCTCTCTTAAGACTAGCCAGTTAAATTGATTACACCTGTATCTGTATCCACTACTCTCAGTAGAGAGCTGTGTCTCTCCATTCTACAAGAATATAAGGCACATTCCATCCAACATTCTATCCATTCATCTTCTTCAGACCATTCACTCATCCACCCATTAAACTGTCTATCAACATCTATTAAACAATCTGTCTAACATCCATTAAACTCTCTGTCTATCAACATTAATTAGACTATCTACATTCAACTTTTAAATTATTTACTCTGTCTCAGGCTTTAAGATATTCTGGCTCTCTTAAGACTAGCCAGTTAAATTGATTACACCTGTGTCAACTATTCTCAGAGAGCTGTATCAGTGTCTCTCTTAACAAGAATATAAGGCACATTCCATCCAACCTTCTATCCATTCATCTTCTTCAGACCATTCACTCATCCACCCATTAAACTGTCAATCAATATCTATTAAACAATCTGCCTATCAACATCCATTAAACATTCTATCTATCAACATTAATTAGACTATCTACATACAACTTTTAAAGTATTTACTGTGGGTCCCTCTCAAGCAGCGTTTATATGTCCTCCCTCGATCCTCGATCCTCAATGATCTACATAAAGAAAGATAGAAGAAGGGCTAGACTATCCCATTGTTGCCGCTCCATCATTCTTTATGTAGATCAGTGAGGAGCGAGAGAGGACGCGTAAACGCTATGAGAAGCACCTTCTGTCTCAGGCTTTAAGCATACAATCTCATTAAGACTACAGATCCTGTTTCACTACTTCCTCTGTCCACAACTGTTTCAAAATAAAGGTCCTCACTGCAATAATACACTATTAAATCATTTAACCATTGAAACTACTCAACTATTGAACTGTTCAACCATTCCAACTGTCAGTTATCATCCACTATGCCTCCAGTCAACTACATGAAACCTCCATGTACCTAGCAACCAACATAGCAACCATTAAAAAGTGTTTATGACCGTTTCCATAGCAACCAACATGATTATACTGCAGTAACTTCTTGTTTCCTGATAGTGGCCACCATGGATACCCTAGCAACAAATGTTTCAAAATAAAAGTCCTCACTAGCAAGTTAGCTAGTTACCATGGTTAGCATAGTTAGCATTGTTAGCATAGTTAGCATTTTTAGCATAACTGCAAAAAATCATCAACTAAGTTAGCTAATTAACCTGGTTAGCATTGTTAGCAAATTTAGCATTGTTAGCATAGTTAGCATTTTTAGCATTACTGCTAGAAATCATCGGTTAAGTTAGCTAATCAACCTGGTTAGCATTGTTAGCATTGCTAGCATAGTAAGCATTTTTAGCGTAACTGCTAGAAATCATTAGCTAAGTTAGCTAATCAACATTTTAACATGAATAGAAATCATTAGTTAAGTTAGAACTGGAACGTTTCATCTTTAAACTGTCTACCTTCACACTATCAACTCTCTGTAAACTATGCAACCACCATGTTTACCCTAGCTACACCTTAGTAACCATATCTACATTATCTATCTATTTTTGCATTTTCATGCACTGGTAATTCCTTGGAATTGCATTTCTAGTTCTTCTTCTAACGCACGCAATTCAGCTTGAACCGTTTAACGTAGAAACTTCATTCAAACTGTGTTACGAAGGTCTTGCTTAGGACATCAGCGCAATGTATTTTTTAACTTTGTAACTTTTATACTTTTTAAACTATAAATTAAAAACTATTAACAATTTCCCCATAGACTTAACATTGCTCATTATGACATCACGGCAGCAATTAGAATGTTACCCCAGCTGGTCAGCCACCTGGGCACCAACTGTCAGTTTCTCTCAGGCTCCTCTCTGAAGACTACATATTCTGTTCCCCTGTATCCTCTGCGCACAACAGTATCAAAATAAGTCCTCCTAATTCCATCCAACTTTATATCCATTCATCTTCTTCAAACCATTCACTCATCCACCCATTCTAAACAGTCTGCCTATCAACAACATCAATTAGACGCTCTACATTGAACTTTTAAACAATCTACTCTGTCTCAGGCTGGCTCTCTTAAGACTAGCCAGTTAAATTGATTACACCTGTATCTGTATCCACTACTCTCAGTAGAGAGCTGTGTCTCTCCATTCTACAAGAATATAAGGCACATTCCATCTAACATTCTATCCATTCATCTTCTTCAGACCATTCACTCATCCACCCATTAAACTGTCTATCAACATCTATTAAACAATCTGTCTATCAACATCCATTAAACTCTCTGTCTATCAACATTAATTAGACTATCTACATTCAACTTTTAAATTATTTACTCTGTCTCAGGCTTTAAGAGTACTCTGGCTCTCTTAAGACTAGCCAGTTAAATTGATTACACCTGTATCAACTACTCTCAGAGAGCTGTATCAGTGTCTCTCTTAACAAGAATATAAGGCACATTCCATCCAACCTTCTATCCATTCATCTTCTTCAGACCATTCACTCATCCACCCATTAAACTGTCAATCAATATCTATTAAACAATCTGCCTATCAACATCCATTAAACATTCTGTCTATCAACATTAATTAGACTATCTACATACAACTTTTAAATTATTTACTGTGGGCCCCTCTCAAGCAGCGTTTATATGTCCTCCCTCGCTCCTCAATGATCTACATAAAGAAAGATAGAAGAAGGGCTAGACTATCCCATTGTTGCCGCTCCATCATTCTTTATGTAGATCAGTGAGGAGCGAGAGAGGACGCGTAAACGCTATGAGAGGCACCTTCTGTCTCAGGCTTTAAGCATACAATCTCATTAAGACTACAGATCCTGTTTCACTACTTCCTCTGTCCACAACTGTTTCAAAATAAAGGTCCTCACTGCAATAATACACTATTAAATAATTTAACCATTGAAACTACTCAACTATTGAACTGTTCAACCATTCCAACTGTCAGTTATCACCCACTATGCCTCCAGTCAACTACATGAAACCTCCATGTACCTAGCAACCAACATAGCAACCATTAAAATTAAGTGTTTATGACTGTTTCCATAGCAACCAACATGATTATACTGCAGTAACTTCTTGTTTCCTGATAGTGGCCACCATGGATACCCTAGCAACAAATGTTTCAAAATAAAAGTCCTCACTAGCAAGTTAGCTAGTTAGCATGGTTGGCATAGTTAGCATTGTTGGCATTTTTAGCATAACTGCAAAAAATCATCAACTAAGTTAGCTAATCAACCTGGTTAGCATTGTTAGCAAATTTAGCATTGTTGGCATAGTTAGCATTTTTAGCATTACTGCTAGAAATCATCGGTTAAGTTAGCTAATCAACCTGGTTAGCATTGTTCGTAAAGTTAGCATTGCTAGCATAATTAGCATTTTTAGCGTAACTGCTAGAAATCATTAGCTAAGTAAGCTAATCAACATTTTAACATGAATAGAAATCATTAGTTAAGTTAGAACTGGAATGTTTCATCTTTAAACTGTCTACCTTCACACTATCAACTCTCTGTAAACTATGCAACCACCATGTTTACCCTAGCTACACCTTAGTAACCATATCTACATTATCTATCTATTTTTGCATTTTCATGCACTGGTAATTCCTTGGAATTGCATTTCTAGTTATTATTAAACTTCTTCTTCTAACGCTCGCAATTCAGCTTCAACCGTTTAACGTAGAAACTTCATTCAAACTTTGTTGCGTAGGTCTTGCTTATGCCATATGTGCTTTATATTTTTCAACTTTGTAACTTTTATACTTTTTAAACTATTAGTTAAAAACTATCACCATTTCCCCCATAGACTTAACATTGCTCATTATGACATCACGGCAGCAATTAGAATGTTACCCCAGCTGGTCAGCCACCTGGGCACCAACTGTCAGTTTCTCTCAGGCTCCTCTCTGAAGACTACATATTCTGTTCCCCTGTATCCTCTGCGCACAACAGTATCAAAATAAGTCCTCCTAATTCCATCCAACTTTATATCCATTCATCTTCTTCAAACCATTCACTCATCCACCCATTCTAAACAGTCTGCCTATCAACAACATCAATTAGACGCTCTACATTGAACTTTTAAACAATCTACTCTGTCTCAGGCTGGCTCTCTTAAGACTAGCCAGTTAAATTGATTACACCTGTATCTGTATCCACTACTCTCAGTAGAGAGCTGTGTCTCTCCATTCTACAAGAATATAAGGCACATTCCATCCAACATTCTATCCATTCATCTTCTTCAGACCATTCACTCATCCACCCATTAAACTGTCTATCAACATCTATTAAACAATCTGTCTATCAACATCCATTAAACTCTCTGTCTATCAACATTAATTAGACTATCTACATTCAACTTTTAAATTATTTACTCTGTCTCAGGCTTTAAGAGTACTCTGGCACTCTTAAGACTAGCCAGTTAAATTGATTACACCTGTGTCAACTACTCTCAGAGAGCTGTATCAGTGTCTCTCTTAACAAGAATATAAGGCACATTCCATCCAACCTTCTATCCACTCATCTTCTTCAGACCATTCACTCATCCACCCATTAAACTGTCAATCAATATCTATTAAACAATCTGCCTATCAACATCCATTAAACATTCTGTCTATCAACATTAATTAGACTATCTACATACAACTTTTAAAGTATTTACTGTGGGTCCCTCTCAAGCAGCGTTTATATGTCCTCCCTCGCTCCTCGATCCTCAATGATCTACATAAAGAAAGATAGAAGAAGGGCTAGACTATCCCATTGTTGCCGCTCCATCATTCTTTATGTAGATCAGTGAGGAGCGAGAGAGGACGCGTAAACGCTATGAGAGGCACCTTCTGTCTCAGGCTTTAAGCATACAATCTCATTAAGACTACAGATCCTGTTTCACTACTTCCTCTGTCTACAACTGTTTCAAAATAAAGGTCCTCACTGCAATTATACACTATTAAATCATTTAACCATTGAAACTACTCAACTATTGAAATGTTCAACCATTCCAACTGTCAGTTATCATCAACTATGCCTCCAGTCAACTACATGAAACCTCCATGTACCTAGCAACCAACATAGCAACCATTAAAATTAAGTGTTTATAACCGTTTCCATAGCAACCAACATGATTATACTGCAGTAACTTCTTGTTTCCTGATAGTGGCCACCATGGATACCCTAGCAACAAATGTTTCAAAATAAAAGTCCTCACTAGCAAGTTAGCTAGTTAGCATAGTTAACATTGTTAACATAGTTAGCATTTTTAGCATAACTGCAAAAAATCATCAACTAAGTTAGCTAATCAACCTGGTTAGCATTGTCAGCAAATTTAGCATTGTTAGCATAGTTAGCATTTTTAACATTACTGCTAGAAATCATCGATAAGTTAGCTAATCAACCTGGTTAGCATTGTTAGTAAAGTTAGCATTGCTAGCATAATTAGCATTTTTAGCTTAACTGCTAGAAATCATTAGCTAAGTTAGCTAATCAACATTTTAACATGAATAGAAATCATTAGTTAAGTTAGAACTGGAATGTTTCATCTTTAAACTGTCTACCTTCACACTATCAACTCTCTGTAAACTATGCAACCACCATGTTTACCCTAGCTACACCTTAGTAACCATATCTACATTATCTATCTTTTTTAGCATTTTCATGCACTGGTAATTCCTTGGAATTGCATTTCTAGTTCTTCTTCTAACGCACGCAAATCAGCTAGAACCGTTTAACGTAGAAACTTCATTCAAACTGCGTTACGTAGGTCTTACTTAGGACATGTGTGCTATGACTTTTCAACTTTGTAACTTTTATACTTTTTAAACTATTAGTTAAAAACTATTACAATTTCCCCCATAGACTTAACATTGCTCATTATGACATCACGGCAGCAATTAGAATCTTACTCCAGCTGGTCAGCCACCTGGGCACCAACTGTCAGTTTCTCTCAGGCTTTACAATCTCTCTGAAGACTACATATTCTGTTCCCCTGTATCCTCTGCGCACAACAGTATCAAAATAAGTCCTCCTAATTCCATCCAACTTTCTATCCATTCATCTTCTTCAAACCATTCACTCATCCACCCATTCTAAACAGTCTGCCTATCAACATCAATTAGACGCTCTACATTCAACTTTTAAACAATCTACTCTGTCTCAGGCTGGCTCTCTTAAGACTAGCCAGTTAAATTGATTACACCTGTATCTGTATCCACTACTCTCAGTAGAGAGCTGTCTCTCCATTCTACAAGAATATAAGGCACATTCCATCCAACATTCTATCCATTCATTTTCTTCAGACCATTCACTCATCCACCCATTAAACTGTCTATCAACATCTATTAAACAATCTGTCTATCAACATCCATTAAACTCTCTGTCTATCAACATTAATTAGACTATCTACATTCAACTTTTAAATTATTTACTCTGTCTCAGACTAGCCAGTTAAATTGATTACACCTGTATCAACTACTCTCAGAGAGCTGTATCAGTGTCTCTCTTAACAAGAATATAAGGCACATTCCATCCAACCTTCTATCCATTCATCTTCTTCAGACCATTCACTCATCCACCCATTAAACTGTCAATCAATATCTATTAAACAATCTGCCTATCAACATCCATTTAACATTCTGTCTATCAACATTAATTAGACTATCTACATACAACTTTTAAAGTATTTACTGTGGGTCCCTCTCAAGCAGCGTTTATATGTCCTCCCTCGCTCCTCGATCCTCAATGATCTACATAAAGAAAGATAGAAGAAGGGCTAGACTATCCCATTGTTGCCGCTCCATCATTCTTTATGTAGATCAGTGAGGAGCGAGAGAGGACGCGTAAACGCTATATGAGAGGCACCTTCTGTCTCAGGCTTTAAGCATACAATCTCATTAAGACTACAGATCCTGTTTCACTACTTCCTCTGTCCACAACTGTTTCAAAATAAAGGTCCTCACTGCAATAATACATCATTAAATCATTTAACCACTGAAACTACTCAACTATTGAACTGTTCAACCATTCCAACTGTCAGTTATCATCCACTATGCCTCCAGTCAACTACATGAAACCTCCATGTACCTAGCAACCAACATAGCAACCATTAAAATTAAGTGTTTATGACCGTTTCCATAGCAACCAACATGATTATACTGCAGTAACTTCTTGTTTCCTGATAGTGGCCACCATGGATACCCTAGCAACAAATGTTTCAAAATAAAAGTCCTCACTAGCAAGTTAGCTAGTTAGCATGGTTAGCATTGTTAACATAGTTAGCATTTTTAGCATAACTGCAAAAAATCATCAACTAAGTTAGCTAATCAACCTGGTTAGCATTGTTACCAAATTTAGCATAGTTAGCATTTTTAGCATTACTGTTAGAAATCATCGGTTAAGTTAGCTAATCAACCTGGTTAGCATTGTTAGTAAAGTTAGCATTGCTAGCATAATAAGCATTTTTAGCGTAACTGCTAGAAATCATTAGCTAAGTTAGCTAATCAACATTTTAACATGAATAGAAATCATTAGTTAAGTTAGAACTGGAATGTTTCATCTTTAAACTGTCTACCTTCACACTATCAACTCTCTGTAAACTATGCAACCACCATGTTTACCCTAACTACACCTTAGTAACCATATCTACATTATCTATCTATTTTTGCATTTTCATGCACTGGTAATTCCTTGGAATTGCATTTCTAGTTATTTTTCATTTCTAAAGCTGCTTAGACCTGTTCATGTTAGACAACATTCACCCTTTCCACAAACCAATTCACATTTCCTAATTAAGGCTGGACTACATGTGTGAGAGGATGTTGCTCCAAGTAATTGCAGATATTTACTAGTTGCACATTTGCTTAAGACAGGGGTCGGCAACCCAAAATGTTCAAAGAGCCATTTTGGACCAAAAAAACAAAAAACAAATCTGTCTGGAGCCGCAAAAAAATAAAAAGCCTTATGTAAGCCTTATATGAAGGCAACACAGGCTGTAAGTCCTATATTATCTTTATTAGCCTACTATCAAAATGACTAAGTAGGCTAGGCTAAATGTTTTTCCCTGCAGCGCATCTCGGAGAGAATGACACACAACGTGACTACTCCGCTGTGTATGGTGCTTTAAGTTCAACTTCGTGTAATCACCATCCGTGAACCGTCGTTTTCCACGTTTTAATATCTCTCAGGTTACAACAAAACTTCTCCAGAAGTAGGCTACTGCAATCGCACTTTTTCTCTCAGTCCCAACTGGGTAGTCGGCTGCAAGTAGCATGCCTTGCCTGAAAATGTCTTTCTAAATGTCTTTCTCTTTTTGTTGTTCGCTAACTTCTCATTATAAAGCAAACATGCAGGCAATCCTTCCGCAATGGCAATGAAAGCAAATGATTCGGTCCACTCTGCCTTAAATTCTCTGATCTCATCGGCTTTCTCTCTCTTTTTCCCTTTGGGATCCATGGAATGGCCCATGCGCTGACACACCCGCCGGTTTGTTTACAACCATAGGTTTACAGCCACCTGCATGGCACAGCGCCGCCCTGAAACGTGTGTCGCAGGCTATCAAATCTTCGTTGACAGAAATGTTGAACTTTAATATTTGTTATGCACATTTGTACAACATTGGAAAACGTTAAGAATGTTTGTACTCATACAGAAACCATATTAAAACAAACAAACAAAACTTCCCCCATTCATTTTCATACGTTTTTGAAGACGCTCCAGGGAGCCACCAGGGTGGCGCTAAAGAGCCGCATGCGGCTCTGGAGCCGCAGGTTGCCGACCCCTGGCTTAAGACATAATTTTAGTCAATGGCCCAGTCTATGAGTCCGTGCGTTCATGTATCCCGCCATATACCTAGTAATGAAGTACTCGTTACAAATTTATGAACAAAGAGCCGACAACCAATTGTATTTTAAAAGACTCAAGTTACACGCATAATACAGCCATTTCGACCAATCAACAGGCAGTAGGCGTGGACAAGTACTCTCACCGGCTTCATCATCGTCTGTCTGTGTTTGAACGTATGTCTTCACACTCTAGAATGGCGGCCGCTGCTTGCGGTCCACACTGTGGCACAGGCACAAATGCTACTAAAACGCACAAAGTACACCTGCGGAAAAGTAAAGATTCACGTCGGAGGCAAGCAGCACTTTTGTTCCTAACCAACATATCTTTAGATGGAAAACCAGTGTACCCTTTAAACAATGGCAATCCATGCCCTAAAGCTGCCGAGCACCGAAGTCTGGACGCTGGAGCTTCCATGGTCGGACCGTTGTCGACAACGAGCAGCTACGGAACCTTCACCCAGCTGTCAACTTCAGTGAGCGGGGGCGTTACTACTCCTTTGCCGAGGACTAACACCTTTCCACCTGTTTTATTTTTACCATCCCCCGGGATTGGGGGCATTGCCAGTGAGAGCTTCTTAGAAAGCAGTGGAAAGACAGACCTTTTGTCATCTCAGGGATCCCCTCTTTCCCCGACCTCTGGACCCCAGAATCCCGTTCTTGGAGCTAGCAAGTCGCCTACTCTGACCTCAGTTCAGAGTTGTAACGTTATGCCTCCAGATGTCCGTCAAAGGTAGGTATACTGTCAACAGATAGGTTAGGCCCAATGATGTTGTTACAAAGCTGTCCTCCTTGACATCTTGGTTATCTTGGTTTATCACATGTTGAAATACGCAAATTATAAGCTATCGCTGCTAGTCAGCTAGCTAACCATACCACGTCTGCATGATGCAGCGGCTTTTCTTTGTTTGTGCTGTCAGTGAAGAATGCAATGCGGCTGGATGTTGCCAAGCTGTGCCTAGTATTTTAACATAAAAGACACGTCTTCATTTGGCTTCTATGTTACATAATATAGGCATATTATTATCCTGGGTTTCCATGTGTTGTAGTATGCCCAGACCTGAAGTTAGGCTACCTGTGTAAACAAGTGGTCTCAGTTTCTTTCCCCTCGAAATCAGCAACGTTATGTTGTAGCCTAAGATCATCTTTTAATCGAGATATTTGTCAAATCCTCAGATCTCACACACCAATCTAACATTACTTGATAACAGGTTAGCGTTATCTGTCATTTTAACGTGCCATTAACACGTTAAAGGGATGCATGGCTACTTTCATTTAGCCGCAACATTCGACAGGTAGTTTCAGTTTCCCTGTTGTGTATAAAGACTTAGATTCATTCGGAAGTGGTAATTAATGGAGATGTGTTTTTTTTGTGTGCCGTTGATTACAGAAAATCTTATGCCATCTTGTTGTTTTGTGACCTTGGAGCGCAACCTGCGCCTTAGGACGGGTTCCTGATTATCTATCAGCCCATTTGAAATGATAAAATGGGGCCCCGTGCTTTCACTTTACTTTTACTTTATGGTTTCAACAAGTTACAGATCTATGTTGATCACTCTTACTGTTCTGTAGCCTTGGTTAATGTTGTAAGAGTCGAATTGCAAAACATTGTTGCCTCACTCACACATGTCAAGCCACATCTGGTTAGACTCGAGGTTGTGATGATTACACAATTCATTTACCGTCCTTATGTCACGCTCCTTCAACTCGCGTTAACTTCCGCCGCCAATGTGTTCAAGTCCCAGAACAAATCTTAGCAGTTGAATGGGAAATGTGCGATTAGCATGGCATGGATGCCACGGTTGCTCTGCGTCCAGTCTAAGCATACATCAGCAGAATAATTCCTGGATAATGTTTGACAGGGGAGCAGAGCATCACCTGGTCATCATCAGTATCTTTATGATGGAAGCAAACAGCCGTTATTCCCCTGTGTGACTTTAACAACTGGCCAATGTATTTGCAATGGTAGGGACTGAGGGCTGGATCTGGATGCATGCTTACCCATTATCATTAGATGCTTCCATTGAAGTACATTTGCATGTTAGCGAACTTGAGTTTAAGAAAGGCACTATAGAAATGTAGATGTAACTTATTACTTGGCTTGGGGCCAGTTGTTTTATTGTGTCCTTGCATGCCCCCTTTGATTATAAAGAAAACATTCAAAGAAGCTTTAAGGTCACTGTTGTCAACCTTTGCTCTCGGGTTCTAAATTCACCAACCCACCAGCCAACCCCGCTCCTCAATATGCCCCGGACTGGAAGATTAACACCTCTTACATAAGATCTGTCCCCTTTTGATTGATGCCAGGCTGATTCCTCCAGCTGGTACCACTCATATGCATTCCTCTCCAAAGCACACAGTCTTTCAATTCTCCCTTTGGTCCCCTGGATTATGAGCATTTGCAAATAGTCCTCCAAGGAATGTCCGTAAACTAAAGGAATGGAACCTAATGGACCGGTCAAGAACCGGTGATAAATGAAGACTTTGGCTATATCCTCCATTTGAATGAATTTTCATGAATAATTTTTTTGTAATTCTAATTCTATTATTTTCAGTAGAACTGTGATAGGGTATTGTTATTTGATTTATCTTTACTCAATCAAAACATATCAGCTGCATCTGTAATGATATTACCTGAAATACACAATTGAATAAATAGCTTTTAAAGAGATAAATCGTTTTGGAACCAAACTCCTCAAATAGTGTTAAAATTTGCTGCTGTTTCTGCACTTTTTAAGGTCTAAAGCCACATAATATGCATGCTATTTTTGTATATGAACTGTTGTGACTGTTGTTTTGATCTGATTTGTTTTGATCTTCACAGCACACAAACCCGGTCAGGCTCTCCTGGGCCCAGAGCATCCAAGAAGGTCCATTTCATCAAGAACATGCGGCAGTATGACACACGAGGCAGCAGGTTGGTGCTTCCATGACTGTGTGTATGTGTGTGAGATGAGGCTGAAAAAGATACTGAATGGATGAAACAAACACATCCAGGCAAGGGTGTAGAGTTGGAGCACATTTGAGTCCTTACAAACGAAGCAAATAGAACCAGAGGTGCGTCCAAATTTGGCAAACCGCGGCGAACGTTCATGGTTTACATGTTTTCTTTGAACAGTAACATTTGAACAATTTGGTGTTAACATTACATTATAACGGTGATTGCATTGTTACCTTCAAGCTCATGTCCAGTTCCACTGTATGTTCACAGAGAACTACCGTCTCAGACTGTTTGCGGTTGTTCGCAAACATTTACTGAAAACTTCAGACAAACGGAGAACGATTTGCAAACATTCGCCTACGTTTGCGAATTTGAACGCAGCTCAGCTCGCGCTCCGCTCGGTCAAACACTGATAAGGTGTAAAGTGTGCCCTGTGGTCACTTGTTACAGTCTCTGGCAGTCACAAGCATGGGATCCCAGGCAAAGAATCCCAGCTTGGTCCTCTTAAAGGTGATGCTGCTGCACAGCAAGCCTCGTTGAGCTCCTCCCTAATCTAATAAGTCGGTCATAAGTAATGGCCGCTTACTTGTATGTAACTCAGTTAGGCCCTTTAACAGACTGACGTGGAAACAGGTCGGCTCCGACGCTGTGAGGCTGCTGTGAGGCTTCTGCCAGAGAATTAAATCAGCCTTTGATGAGACTCGAAACGCCATCGCGACCGGCCACCTGAAAATAGCACCGCCATGCCACGCCACTCCGGAGCAATGAAGGAGTGCGAACGTGAAATGGAATAGCAACCCTGCCCCTGCCCCCCAGTTTCACTGCCCCTGTGGAAGGAGAATGCGACTGAAATAAATCGCCGGGAGCCTGTGGGGTCTTCTCATCACTCTTTCGTGCCAGACCTATCTGTGTCTCTTTCTCAAGTGTCCTTCTGGATTAGTCTGTGAACTGCCCCACACCACACACACACACACACACACACACACACACACACACACACACACACACATACAGAATATATATATATACACACATGCTAGTTGGTGACCTCCTCGGCACTGATTCAGCATAAAAACAGTATGTTGGCTCTTTAGACCTAGATTCTGTAGCTGCTGTAATTACCCCTGATTCATCTTTAAAGGTATACTATGCAACGTTTTTCAGTTAATCAATTCGTTCCATACTGTTATATATGATTAAATGGGTCATTACCGGTCGAACGGTGTTTTTTTTGGCCGCTCTAGTGGTCTGTAGCGGTAAAACCACACTTGCAACTTCAGGAGACACCGGGCACGCACCCATGCTCTACTCCAGGAAGTGTCATGTAAAGTCTCATGAAAAGGCACGGCAGACTGACCGATTGAGGAGTTTTGTCAAATATACACGCTAAAGCTGTAGGGGAAGCTCTGCAGAGAAATATGCAAGCATAAAACGAGCGAAAATGAAAAGTGAAAGCGAAACCGGCGATGAAATCGCCAATCCTGCATAGTATACCTTTAAAGGTAGTCTAAGTGACTGTATCGTTTGAGCACAGCAGTGGAAGGTTGAAGCGTGCATCTGTCCTTGATGCACTCACTTCATGCAAAGAGCACGCAGAGAGCTTACATTTTTTTTAGTTTCCTGTATCTTCGTTTCCTACGCGTATTCAATAGTTTCCTGTATTGTTGTAAAGGTACACATATTAATATCAAACCTTTTTAGGTACAGGAGATTAGGTACAATACAGATGTATTGCCAGAGATCAGGGTCGCAGTCCCTACATGCTTACCGTATCAAAAATGAACTGCTTTAAAACCAAGGTACACATTGAACCGTGAGTTTTACTGAGTGCAACACTATACCCCTAGTTTCCTGATATCTGTGGAGCAGTGTGTCCCTTTTAATATCTGATCATTCATTCACTCATTCATTCACTCATTCACTCACTCATTGACTGTGTTGGCCAACCAAAGAGTAGGCCACTGACAGGATGATTTGTCTCAATTGGGCTGATATCCCGGTGAAATTGTGTAAGTATTTACCCGATTAACGAGAGAGCGGCATTGTATAAGACCTGGATCAAGTGTGCGGTGACCAGCCGTTATGTAACCTGTGTCTGTGTTGGTGGCCAAGCTGAATTGGTCGGTAGAATATGAATTCATTTGCTGGTGCACTGTTGACAGCTGGTGTTCGGGTAAGAGAGTCCTTGTGGATGGCACTGTGAGAGTGATGAGTGGGGCAGGCTGGGAAATGTAGGCTGAGAAAGGTTTGGTTGCTGTCAATGGTGTTTGCCTCTGAGAGAGGAGGCTTTGAGAGTGTTTTGTGGATGCTGCACGTGGATGAACGCTACTGCTAAGCTAGTAGGCTAGCTAGAGTATGTTCTTGTTTTGTGATGTATTGTATTGTATTGTTATTGTTTTGTATTGTATTGTACTGTGGTGTGGATGCAGCAGCATGTCTCGTAGAGAAAGACTGACGCTGTTTGTTCTGTCTGTGTGTATGTGCTATCTGTGTTTGTTGTGTGTGTGTGTGGATGTGTGTTCTGCAGGATTGTGCTGATATGTGCCAAGCGGTCTCTATGTGCTGCTTTTTCTATTCTACCATATGGGGAGAGCTATCATTGCAGGTACAGACACGAGAGCACCACACTCACCGCAGAACAAAAACACCGTAGCAAGATCAGAACAAACAAAACACACACACACTCGGCGCAAACATCTCAACTATAACCAAGTGCCTTACACAAAGGCAACGACAGGAAGAGTGGCTTATTTTCTGTGTATCCTACTAACCTGAAATTTCTCACCTCATTTAACATCTAAGCCGGAGTAGCTTACCACCAGATACATTTTTGGTGCAGGTTTTCTTCGTATAACTTGTCATGGCCGTGCCTTTAAATAACCAGACTGACTCTTCGTTTCAGATGAGACCGGGCTCTTATCAATCATGTATTTAATGGGGATCTCATTTGAAAGGAGAAATATGCATGTAAACCCTGTAACTAAAAAACAAAATAGGACAATAACAATAACACTCTAACTGCAGAGCTGCAGTTCTCCACCGTAGGTCATTATTCAGTTGGCCTGTTTTGATAAATTGGTTGTTGACCATTCTTTTTGGGCTGGGCATGTTTTGTGGCCTGGCTTACACCAAACCATTTCTCAGTTGAGCATGGACAAATCTGCACTAAGATTCGTCTGGTCTCCAGGCTGTTCTGAGAGCTTCTCCTCAAATTTGTCATTCAAGAGGTGTTTAGAGTGGTCAAGTAGTGGAATTTAGAGGACTGTGAAGCCTGGCACTTTGAGAGCTCGAGAGGGGCCTTTGGACTGCATACGTGTGTCCTATCACGATGGGCCTCTCTACAGGTTTAGTCAGGGTGTACACAGCAGTCACATTCTTGATAGTTTGCTACCTTCTTCTAGTCAGACCTGTGAAAGTAGCAGTGATTTTTAATGCCATACTTTAACCTTGTGTCTTTGGTATCAATAATAGATTGATTGCCTGAAGTAAACTACAGAAATAACCGTCTCCTCTCCCTGCTTTTCTACCCTTCTGAGTCTGCGTGCCTAACTCACTGTTCTTTGGTTCTTTTCCCTCTTTCCCCCTGATTCTTTTCTGTTCTGTTAAAATCATTTCATCACATTTCCTTTTTTCCTCCATGTATCCTTCTTTCCAATTTTTTTTTTTTTTTTTTTCTAATTTTCCTTTACCCAGTGACCCCAAACTTGAGCCCCACAGACCGAGGAACTCGTCAGGGGGCGCCCCGGACATGGTGCCCGGGCTGGAGGGTGTGGAGCTGGGAGCGTTTGGGAAGGTGAGTGGGCCATCCTGGTAGATAGCCAGCTGAGTGAGGTTGCTGGCGGTGGCTACAGTTGCCCACGCTTATGGGATTTAGACTGAAATGTCCCTCTGACGTAACTTAGCTGAATGAATTTCATTACTCTGCAGTGATCCCAGAACACCTTGCTATATAATGCTGTTTATGGGTAGTTTATGGGTAAATTGAGCTCCCTGATATGAAAAAAAAAATGAAATTGCTTTGCAGTGCTCTATCACCTAGGGTGTACTTCCGTAGGGCTTAGTTGATATTGAGTTTTTGGCTTAGAGTTAAGCACATTGCCCCCATGTTTATGTGACTGATCCCTATTGAGAATGGCATTCCACTATTTATTAAATCAATATGGGACAAAACAGTTTTAATTAGACTAGTCTCTAGCTGTGGGTAGCATTGTACAAATGCCTCCTGACCGAACTCAATCCCATTCAAACCGTGTGTGTTGTGCAGGGTCAGGGTTCTTCTGAACATCAGTTGTGCCATGGCTCAGTCACGCTTCAAAGTTCTCAAAGAAGATCAACTGAGTGTGTTCTGCTTTCATCTAAATATAACATTTTATTGAAGGTCTATCTTAATCGGGATCATCAATTCATTTTCTGTTTGTTCTGTGAACCGACGTAGGCAGTGGGAACTTACTGTAGGTCAGTAGTCATAGGCATGAGTATTAACAAGGCGCAGTTGTTTCTCAGGTGTCAGCTACCAAGGAGCACAAGCACTAATGATTTGTTTGCCTTCATGCGGCTGCGGAGAACTGCGCCGAAATAGAAACGTCTCTTTACATAGAATTACTCTAATTGGCCATACAGAGGTGTCCATTGACAGGTATTGATCTGATTGGTTGGAATGAGTGTGTGTTTAGTTTTCTTTGCCCCGCTTCCACAGACGGTGTCATATGCCCGTTTCCTGCTGCCCACCAATGCCCTTGTGAGGCAGAAGAGCAGTGGCCCTCTTGACGCCAACACGGCCAAGTCCTGTAACCGCAACAACGTCCAGAAGAGCTTCACGCCCGCACGCCTCAACAGCACGGCGGATACGGGTACGGGTCAGCGAAACCTACAGGGGGCCAGAGGTCAACTAGGGGCTAAAACATCTCGTTTCCATCTGTTGATATTTTTATTCGTGTGTTTTTTTCCCCAGTTCAGATCGGACAAATCCTTCCTAGTTGTTTCTCTTATCCTAGTTATCCATCTGAGCCGTTCTGTCAGAGTCGTTCTTGAACTGGAACCTGTAATTAGAAAGGACACGTTTTATTCTGATGTGATTTCATTTACCGTAATTTCTCAACTGTTGGCCAAGGCTTGTACTTTGATGGCAAATTTTCTTCACCTATGAGGTTAATACACGGGAGCAATTAAAATGGTATTGTTTCTTTTAACTTGCATAAAACACTGTCCTGTGGCTTATATGCAATGCGTTAATATACAGGAAATTACTGTAATTCTTAGGTTGTAGTTCATTGAGAGAGAAATTGGTGATGTAAGAAGTCTATAAACTAAATGTCTTTGTGATGTGTGTAAGCTGAGTTTGGTTCTGTTCCTCAGGTGGGGATGAGCTGGGCGACTACGACCCCAACATCCTGAGTGACCCGCAGTGGCCCTGTGGCAAACATAAGAGGGTGCTGATCTTCGCCTCCTATGTGGTGAGCCCCTTACTCCCTCCACAGACTAGATTAGGTTCAACTTTATTGTCATTGTGCAGAGTACAAGTACAAAGACAACAAAATGCAGTTTTGCGTCAAAGTAGAAAAGTATGCAATGTGATATACAAAGTATAGACAGATAGGGCATAGACAGCACAGGATATATAGTGCAGTGTAGATGGCAGTATACAGTTGCTATACAGAAGGTGGTTTACAGTAATATAATATATATTAGATGTAAATATGTGCAGTAGTGTATTGGCAGTAACCTTATAGAAGCAGACTATAAATGAAATGGCTATGTAGTATGAACAACCTGTACAGATGTGTGCAGTGTAGCAGCAGTTATAAAAGTACTGAACACACAGACACTGTAACTTAATAATGCGGAGAGAGAGGCCTCCCGATTTAGAAACAATGGAATGTCAGTGACAATCATGGATAATCCGAGGGAGCCAGCGGTAGTCTCGGTGTTCAGTAGTGTGTTTGAGTGACCAATGCGATTCTTTTCATTGTTGGTGCAGTCCGGATTCAATCTATCATGTAGGATTTTATTGTGACCGGTCTGTTTTATGGTCCCTCACCATGGTTTCAGTTGACGTTAAACAGCCAACAGCTCAATCGTTATGTTTGTGCTCATAACTAAAGTGCTGTTCACAGCAGGAACGATTACTGTAAAGATAACTGTAACTATTACATTATGAGTGCCCACGCTCACCAACAATAAGGAAGGTCTTTCTCCGTGTTGATGAATGTAATATCTGATATTGGATGGATTCTGAATGATTGGCCATCAATTTGTTTTATCATTATCAAAATCTCTCTTAAAGTGATTCCCAACGATATCGTTCTTCATGTCGTTATTGTTCTAGTTTATGTGTGAACATTGTCATTCATATTAGGTAGAGCAATACTTTTTTGCCGTTATAGTTATCGTTCTTGGTGTGAAGGGCACTTAACCCTGCCATGCGTGCCCGACACTATCTGAAGGTTTTGTCTACTCAATCGTATTCTAGTCGTGTAGAACTGTACAAAATCAGGACATCTGTTCCTAGGTTTACAGAGCTGACTAGGGTGTAGAGCAGAGCAGAGAACTAGAGTGTTGAAGTGGAATGCATTGCATTGTGGGATTCTCTGTAGAATTCCATTCCAGTGTCCTCCTGTGGTTTCTCATTCCAGTGCTTGTTACGAAGCGCCAGACTAGCCTCAGGCACTGATGCGGCCCGGAGGACTGTGCTGACCTAAACTCACGAAGGCCTCCAGGGCCAAGAAAAAAACCCGACCCACGAGCCCGTTACACAGCCCGCACACTGACATTAACCAGAGCTTAGGAAGATTTATTCCAAAGTGCAAGTGACATAAGTCATACAGTCATAAACCAGGAACTGTTAGATTAGAACAATCGCACTAGTATTGCAAGCGTTAAAGGGTTCTTTGTCCAATGAAGGCTTCTTCTGTGTCTCCTCCAGACAACTGTGATCGAGTATGTCAAACCGTCTGACCTGAAGAAGGACATGAACGAGACATTCAGGGAGAAGTTCCCCCACATCAAGCTGACCCTGAGCAAGATCAGAAGGTACCACTAACCACTACCACCACCACTAACATTTTCCTTTCTTTATTTAGTGAATGCTTATATTTAGTAAATACCTCTTGAAGTGTCTTAGCCACCATAAAGGCACATTTCCACAGATGCAGGGATCGAGGAGTGATGGAAAGCAAGAGGCGTGTAAACTAGGGGTCATGTAGAAATGTCAGGACATGGATGAGGATGGTGGGAGAGGGTGATATTTTCACTTCATTCCACTGTTATTGTAATGGCCACGTTACGAGGACATTTATGATGCAACACTAGGGGTGATGACAGGCTTAAGATGGCGTTATATAATTTAACTGCCCGAGGCTGCTGTGCTTATGACTCGTAGTACTAGCACTCCAGCAGTACAGTGCATTAACCTCCAAACAGCAGTCCCTATTCAGACCTATTCTTAACCTCCCCCACCACCACCACCACCACCACTCTCCTTCTCACATCCTTTCTTCCCCCTCTCATCCTCTCATCCTTTCTTCCGGTCAGCCTGAAGAGGGAGATGCGTGCGGTGAGCGAGGAGTGCGGCCTGCAGCCGGTGACGGTGGCCATGGCCTACGTGTACTTTGAGAAGCTGGTGCTGCAGGGGCGCTTCAACAAGCACAACCGCAAGCTGGTGTCGGCCGCCTGCGTCCTGCTGGCCGCCAAGATCAGCAGCGACCTAAAGAAGCAAGAGGTCAAGCAGCTCATTGATGTGAGTCCACAGGGGTGTGGGTGTGTGTGTGTGGGGGGGGGGGGTCTCTCTGTCTGTCTATCTGTATGTGTTTGTGTGTGTGTAATGTGGTCTCAACACTGCGCCCTGCTGGTAAACATTGTCTCAGATTCCAAACCAATTTGGTCTTAAACTGATATTTTAATCACAGGACACGTCTTTACATTCTTTACACTATAATACTAAACTAATTGAATCATATTTATAATAATATGTACTGTAAGGTATTATATATATCTACCATTGCACAGTTAAAAGAGTTCTGCAACCCATCAGTGATCTAAAAACCATTTACAGTATCTTTGGATGTGAGCATCTACAGAAGCCACAGGAAGCTGTCTTTCCTGCCACATGTCCATATAAGGCACCCCCACAGCGTGTTCCTACTTCACGCGTGCCTGTGTGCCTGTGTGCTCTGTGTTTGGTGAGGGCCCTGTACTCTGCACACTGATCAGCTTGTACTCTGGTCAGGGTGCAGCACGTCCAGCTCTTGCTCTCGCTGTGCTGTGTTGTGTCGTGTTGTGTCGTGTTGTGCTGTGTTGCGTTGTGTTGCTGCTGGGGAAGAACAAGCTGTCCCACAAGAAACAAGACACCACATGACAGACAACGGCATTGGTCCTGTTAGAGTGTGATTTTACTTCTCTAATTCCTGTTCTCCATGTCTTTTGTTCTGTTTTGTTTTTCTTCTCTTTTCTTGTTCTCTCTCTCTCTCTCTCTCTCTCTCTCTCTCTCTCTCTCTCTCTCTCTCTCTCTCTCTGTCTCTTGTTCTCCAGAAACTCGAGGAGCGTTTCCGTATAAATCGGCGGGAGCTGATCCCTCTGGAGTTCACCGTTCTGGTCGCCCTGGAGATGGCCCTGTATCTGCCCGACAGCAAAGTCATGCCACACTACCGTCGCCTCGTGCAGCAGGTCTAGAGCCGCAGACTGCCCGCCCGCCCGCCCTGGCACACCCGACCATGATTGTTTCCTTTTAAATCAAAACAGCGAAGGATCGTCTCAGTGTAATGTTACGGTCTTCCATATCCACTGTAGAGTACTTTTAAAGTCATATAATCAAACGAACAGTCTTTTTTTTACATATCATCTTCGCTGAGCAGCAGACGCCCTAACTGTGGGCACTGATGGCAGATAACGCCTCTGAGGCATCAACATATCAATTTTCGATGGGAGGGTTTTTATTTGGTCTAAGGTCTCTCTCAGATGATTCATTGTGAATGGCACAGACGAGGCCCTGAGACGGGTTTATTGATGAGCGGCTGGCGCTGATTGACTGGTTTTGCTGATCAGCCGTGAGCGCCGGCAGCACTCTCTTTAATGGATCACGTGAGGGAGACCCGTGGCTTTCACCTCCAAAGACCCGTGGTCTGATCGGCAATGGCCAGCAGTAATATAGGGTCTGCTGGTTTAATGTTGGTAAAACTCTGTGTGTGTGTGTATGCATACGTGTGTGTGTGTGTGTGTGTGTGTGTGTGTGTGCATACGTGTATGTTTGTGCATGTCTTCGAGAGGCACTATATGTTTATACGAGGGAGGTGTATGAATGCATGGATGCGTGCGCCTATATGTGACTGTGAGTTAAACTGTGTGAGTGTGAGAGAGAGACTATATGTGCCGATTGTGAGGTAGGTTCTTTTTTGTGTGCATGTGTGTTTGAGATTGAGTTTTGTCTGTGTGTGTTGTTTACATAGACTATGTGTGTAAGTGCTTTATGTGTGTGATTGTGTATGTGTGTATCACAAAGAGATTATGTCTGTCTGTGTGTGTGTGTGTGTGTGTGTGTGTGTGTGTATTAATGTTTGTGCTCTTTGTGGTGGGCCTCTCCTGGGGGCACGAGTGGCATTCCGATGCGTATGCAGCCAAGCACTCTATGTTAGAGATGACATTTAATGAGCACATTCAGCGTGCCGCCTGCTCCCTTTCTTTTGTTATCGTGTCATCCGCGCGTCTTTTCGCCCAAAGTCGTTTACTTTGCAGACTGACAGTCTGAACACAAATGAGAAATGAGGACTTTTTAAAAATAGAGCTATTTTTCTTTACAATGCTTCAAGACTCATTAGTAGGTTTTGAATACCGCTCATGCACATATTTGTTTTTTGTTTTTGTTTTTTTTCCCCCATGACTTTCAAGATACCTTTTCATTAATATAAGACCAGTAGCTTTACGTATGTGGGTCATTTCTACAGTATATATTACCTTTTACATTTACGAAAACAACAGACACGTCTTACATTTTGCACAAGGATATCTTATAAGAGTCATAGATAAAAAAGAAAAACTAAACAAAAAACAACAAAACAATCAGAATGTTGGAATTTATTAACTTTTTCACTGACACAGCTAGTCTTCAATATGACAGAAGACTACGGCAATGTATGTACTTCAGTAGCTTCTAATGTGTTCTGAATGTGAAGTAGTTCCTGTTTTTTGCGACTATAGACAGTGACTTGTATTTAAAACTGTGTGTGTGTGTGTGAGTGAGAGTCTTGTGTTACAGCGTGGATTGTAAACACGGCACAGTATTCCTCGGCAAAGCTGACATCAGCAAATCTTTAACATCCTGTTAAAAGCACTGTCTGTCGTATTGGTGATTTGGTGTAGTTGGATTTATGATAGCATTTATGGTTCCCTTAGTTTAGTTAAAAGTACACCATGTCTGTCCGGGAGTGTGCTTTTGTCTATTCTGCACTTTTGGATATTTTAGGGGGTTAGTACTGTGTCAGGATGTCAGAGTGAAGACCATTATCTTGGAGTGTATGTCTGGAGCAGACCATACAGCCACTGTGTACCAATTATTCCCTGGAGATTTTGCACACAGCAGACAATTTAGCATAGATCTGTCCTCCCATTTTTTTCCTGTCTGTATCCATGGTAGTGAGTCATAAATATAGAAACCACTTGGTCGCCACCTAGTGGTGTTGATGGCAATATGTTTTGCCTCTCATTATCAATTCTCCTCTTCTGATGTCACAATTATCTTATTGCTTTCTCAGGTACTTTCATAAGGTCGTATTTAACTGTAATTTATTGTAATATTTTTTAAAGTTTGGTTCAGCCTATGACTGACTGATTATGCTCCTGAAACAGAGGACTGTTGGTTGGTTTTATGGGAAGTAGGCGATGGGATCTTGTGAAAATATGCTTTGTGTTCGACTCATCATGTATTTAACATGTGTATTTATTGCCAACGCATTGTTTTCCTCTTGAAGTGACAGCCAGTCATGAAGCATACACTGTGAGCATTTTTCTGTAGTGGAAAGTGCCTAAGGATCCAATATTTCAAAGGACGTCAAAATGTTTGCCGTTGTAATGTTCTTGTGTGTAATTTTACTTCCTTGCCTTTGGTTGCATCTGGTTGTTCTGAGAGCATTGTGTTATACTGTCTTGTTGGTAAACAAATCTCTGTGCAACGGCCTGCATTTGAAGAGTTTTGAGTTTTCTATGAGAGATAGAGGTGAATCTGACGGCCTTGAGTAGACGTCGAAGCGGTGTGTGAGATAGAAACACGAAGCTGGTCCTCTGTGCAAGAACACGGTCAAAAGAAATGTAATAGAATTCTGGATTCTATTTGTGTTTACCACGGTACGCACCTAAGCTTTATTTGAAGGTCACTGTACTGTGAGAATTATTGTGATAAGGTACCAAGTCCATTTATACTGTACTGCTGATAAGCATGGTGTATGTATGTATGTGTGTGTTTGTATGTGTGTGTGCGCTCTATTTTCCTAAATGTATTTTAGAAATTGTCCTATTCAAGTCTGAATTGATACAGAGCATTATGTTGGAGAAAACAAACCAGCATTTGTTTTTTTTTGTGATGCCATGAGTGATGCTTTTTTGTAATTTTCACTCCATTGTTTCCAAAATGAATTATATTTTCTGACCGTTCATCATGTGCAGTGTCTTCATTTTTCAAAGATTTTCAAATCATGGAATCAAAGATATTCAAAGATATTTAACTTCTCTCTAAATTAGCTTAGCTTTCCACAGGTCAGTTACTCATCATCAAGATGTGACCATTCAAACACGTCGTAATCAGTCATAAAGACAATATCACTTATAAGTTATATTTATTTGGACCACACACACAAACACATCATCTTGGAACACTTTGTCACAATCCACTGAAACACTCCGAGGACACAGGGGAGGAGGAGGAGTTACAGAAGCCAGGTGAGGGAGGAGCCTAATCTAAACTCATATCTTCGTCATCGTCCTTCTTGTCTTTAGGCTCACCGTCTTCGTCTGACTTGCCATCGCTCTCCATAGCTTTAGCAAACGCCTCCACGTCTGTGTGTGAGGAAGAAAAATTAAAAAGCAAGTCCTTATTTTGGGAAAGGCATGGAAAAAGGCAGCCACTCAGTTGAGTACTGTATTAAGGTCAGATACCATAGCAAATATATGGCAGAGGATCCTGTCGTATGCACCAGTCATGGTAGTTATAGATGGTAAAACTATTCATAGTATTTAGATAAAGAAGCAGTGCAAGGATGGGTGGGTGCAGGATCCAGCACATCTGTATCTAAAAGAGTAAGAGATGATCCACAGATCAGATAGCTCCCATTCACAGTGTTTAATTACAAACACAAAGTGGGAGCTATCTGGTGTATGGATCATATCCTCTTCTTTTGGATACGTGGTATTTACAGGAAATACTAAATAGACTTGCTTGGCGCCGACTTGCGCCTTTGGTTTGGCTGCCTTGGTGATGCTGGCGCTCTGTTACAGTTTTTGCCTATTGCTTACACACGTTTTGCAGAATTTGGCTCATTATTTCAAAACTCTACACACAGCTATATAACACATAGCACTTGGGGATAAACAACTCACATCTATGCCAAAATGAAACACTGCAATCAAAACATAACACTCCTTTCTAAAAACTAAATTCTTGCAACAAAACTATACACACAAGCACCATTTGAATTACCCTTATATCACCAGTAACACACTGATGCACTTTATAGAAAACACTGCCGTCTGTGTTTCTGTTTTTGTATTTTATCTGGTCATTTTCTCAGACCTCATCTTCTGTAAAAACTCAAAAGTAGATTTTCTGCAGTAATCAAAACAAGAGTTTTCACAAAAAACAAACTTTCTTACAGATATAAAGAGAAATAGAAAAGTCAAATATAGCAACAAAACAAAAGTAAAAAAAAAATACTGGATCATTTGCGATTGAAAAAAACAGCAAAATATATATTGGTTTTGCATGTGTGTGTGTGTGTGTGTATGTGTGTGTCTGTGTCTGTGTATGTCTGTGTGTGTGCACATGTGCGTGTGAGTGTGTGTGTGTGTGTGTGTGTGTGTGTGTGTGTGTATATGTGCATGTGAGTGTGTATGTGGTGTGTATGTGGTGGGGGCTGGGGTGGGGGGTGGGAGGTGCAATATCATACACACATACAATGGGGGGGATTGATCCCCAATGTCTCCACATGCCTCTTGCCACATTGCCTGCAGAAGAGGTACTGTATGCGGGCGTGTGGTTGGCGGTCATTTACTCTCCACCACCATGCAGATCTCCTCAATTGCATTTAGGGGCTGTAAGGGGGCAGGTATACAACTTTTGATATATGAATTGTCTCCATGCTTGCAAAGTTCTCAAAATGGCTTACTGGAGGCCTATTTGTAGTGTTATGGTTCAGACCGATTGGTGCTCTGTTTTCTGTGCACGTGTTTTCAGGTGTATAAGTAAGTGCCTACAATTGCCAGATGAGTTTTACATTTTGAACAAAGTGTTTTCCCAATGATACCAGAGGATTTTGTTTTTGCACAAAGTGTCTAATGTAAGAAAACGTGTGTAGTGTTTCGCAAAAAGTGTTTTGCAGAATTGCAAACAATGTGCAAAGCAGAGAATGTGTTTAAGCTATGGTTACACTGTGTGTAAAGTATAATACAAGAGGTTGAGGTATTGAGGCTTTGGTGTAAGCATTTGATTTTAGTGTGTAAGCAATAGGCAAAAACTGTAATAGCCTCTTTCTTTTTCATCACCAAGTCAAATTCCTGTGTACTCAATACTATTGGCCAATAAAGCTATCCTGTATAGATCAGTATTGGAGAGGAAGACTAACCTCCTTTGTTCGCTGCGTCCACTGCTTCTGAGGGAAGGCCGAACTGGTTCATGAGTGGCCCAAGCTGACCAGATGCCAGAGCACTACTGAACATGCTCATCGCCTGATCAGGTAGAGAGGGACACAGTCAGCAACACATGGCAACAACAGTCAAACTTTATCAGCATGCATAGTATCCTGGATCCATGAAATAAGTGGCCTTTTAAAATAAAAAACTGTCTGTCCCTATGTTAACCCTATGTGTTAGATTCCCATAGGGTTACATACAGTAGGGGTGCCAATATTTTTGACCCCAGTATTTTGGGAAGAACATTTATTTATTTATTTATGATACATTATTCATTCACAAAGAAAATTGGTGTCCTTAAATGTTCCTCATTTTATTACTTAAGCCATTAAAACTCAATTTCCAAAAGATGATTTTATATTCCTCTTTTTTAGTCAACTTTAGCATGGGTGCCAACAATGTCAGCCATTACTGTACTTATTTGAAGTGTGCAAGTAGGCATTTTGAGACAGAGCCATAGTATTCATGAAGAAGTGCAATGATGCAAAGAAGTGCAATGGCTGGTCTGATGTGACTGAATAAAAATGACAGACGGAACAGTAGGTGCTTATCCAATTATCTACCTACTGGGACAATGGGGGACTAGGAATGCATCATGAGGAAAAGTACAATACGAATTCCATTGCATAAATCAGTAGCACATAACCTTATTGTGAAATATCTGTGAACAGAGAGGTAAGGGCACTAACAGCTATGCAAATCATATTCATAGCCTAGTGAATATCAGGCAAACATAGAGCCCATTTTGTCTGGTAGAAATGCCTTTAAAATACAGCTTTTTATATTCCAGTTCCACAAGTCCGATTTAATTCCAGAATGTTTGATTGCATGCAGTGTAAGCCCTCTGGCACAGTTTCCGCGCGTAGGAAATGCAAGAACTGAACGACTCTCTGCAGTTCTCTTCTGGAGGAAATGGGCACACTTGGTAATTGATTGGGATGGGTGAACTGCTCACCAACTTAAACTTTCAATAAGTCTGTATGTTTTGTTGTAGTAAAAGTGTCAAATCAAAGATTTCACTTGCACTACCTTGCTCTCTGTTAGGTACTTTTATTTTGCTGTGGGAGAGGAGCAGAACTGCTGGAGTTGAGAGCATGTTTATAGGAGTGTGTGCATGTGTACTCATACTGTACATGTCATGACAAGAGCTATGAGGGATAATATGCATGCCTGTAAGTGTTTGTGTGTGTGCCCATGCCTTTTGTAATTAATATGGTAATATGTCTGAGGGTGTAGACATGGCATGTGCATACCTGTTTTAAGGGTAAGAATGGGAGTGTGGATGGGTATACTGGTGTGTGCACGAGTGTGTGTCTGCTAATGTGTGGATGTGTGTGTGTGTGTGTGTGTGTGTGTGTGTGTGTTGTCTGTTCATGCATGTGTGTGTGTATGTGTGTATGTGTGTGTGCACATGACATGTACCTGCTGGAACTGCGGCGAGGTGAGTGTGTTGTGGAGCTCGTCGGCGCTCTGCAGCAGGGACTCCCCTGAGGGCAGGTAGGGCAGGAGCCGCTGCTGCACCTCTGCGTTGGCCAGGATAGGAGCCATCACCTCCGGGGTCAACACACTCGCCAGATCCACTGCACAGGGAGCAATACAACACGTCATTCTTATTCTTTTTTTATAATTCATTATTATTTTACCGTGTTTTATGTTTTCTATTTTTATTATCATCTTTACCTTTCAAATTATTATTTGACTACTGCCCTTCTATGCTTTTATTTGTCATTGCTGCTTGTTTTTGTTGATGTAAACCACACTGAATGACCTCTGCGTATGGAAGGTGCTATTTAAATAAACTTGACTTGACTTGACTCAGGCACAACACATATAAAAATAACTCATTTTACAGAAGAGTTTTAGTATTAGAGAAGAATTCTGACTTTTTTGACAGAAATATAATTTAGGGCAGCACTGTGGCCTTGGGTCCAGGTTTGAGTCTGACCCGGGTCATTTCCTGTCTTCTCCCTAATGAATGGACTGGTGCTTCAGTCATGGAGGATGATGGTGAAGCTAGTCAGTAAATACAACTAAGATCATTAATCATAACATAAGATAACTGATTTGATAAATTTAGAAGGCATAGCAGAGAGAGAAATAATCTGGATTGATGAGACACTTCTTGGAAGACACTTCTTGGAAGAGGTGCGTTCAAACACGGACGAACGTTCGCAAACAGCTTTCTGTTTGCCTTGAGTTTTCCACGAACATTTGCGAACACTCGTCCGCAAATGTTTGAAGTAGTTCTCCGCAAACATGGGCGGAGAGTTACCGTCCAGATGAGAATGTTCACACAAAATCGTCCAAATGTATCTATTCTGACAAATACGTTTGCCGCAAACGTGCAAGGAATTTGAACGTGCATCAGTTCTTTCACAAGCCCTCATGTAGCTGGCAGACGGAGATCCTTCCTCCCCCTCCCCCTCCCCCCCCCCCCCCCCTCACGGTCATCCTCACCTCCCTGGCCACTGGCGGGCACGTTCATGGTGGCCAGGATGCTCTGGAGGTCGCTCAGCTGGATGGGCTGGGTGGGGCTGGCAGCCCCTGCAGCCGGGGCAGGGCCTGATGGCGTGGTGGGCGTAGCGGCCGGAGACGCCGCGGAGGTGGCCGAGGGAGTGGTGGGTGTAGTGGGCACCTGGGAGGAGCCCAGGCGGGTGGCGGCCGAGGTGGAAGAGGGCGTGACGGCGGTGGACTGACTGCGAGAGCTACGGGGAGGGAAGGAAGAAGGGAGGGAGGGAAAGAGATGACAAAAGATGAGAAAAGAAAATGAGAATAGATGGCTATGGTTATGGTATTTAGCAGATGCTTTGGTCCAAAGTAACATACAAATAACAACAATACAATAGTCACATTTAACAGTAAACAATTTAAAGTTTAGTAATACTACATTAAGGAGAATAGCCATAATAAACAACAATGTAAATTCAATTCAATCAATAGCTTCATGAAAATAACCAAATATTACAATATACAAACCATAACTCATAGTCAATGAGAAGAGATTAACAACGATTGACAAAAGACAGCCAATGACAAGAGATTAACGACAACTAGCGAAAGATAGTCAATGAGAAGAGATTAACAACGATTGACAAAAGACAGCCAATGACAAGAGATTAACGACAACTAGCGAAAGATAGTCAATGACAAGAGACTAACGACGATTGACAAAAGATAGACAATGAAAAGAGATTAACGACAACTGACGAAAGATAGTCAATGACAAGAGACTAACGACGATTGACAAAAGATAGCTTCATTACATCTTGCAGCAGAGTGTCATGATGTGGACAGCACAAACTGTACTGTACCTGGATGAGGAACTGCTGGTAGCTCCAGCTCCACTGCCCAGTAAACTTGCCAAGCCTGGACCTGCTAAAGCTCCCAGGCCACCTGGAGAAACAGACGGTGGGAGGGAGAGGGAGGGGAGTAGGGGGATTCATTTCGACTTGATGTAGCCGTCTGCAGCCATCTTAAAATGACTGCATTACGTGATCATTTCTAAGATTCTGATACGTTTTCAAACCGGAAATGTGCATATATGATGAGATTTGAAATAATGCTTTGTTTAAGCCAACTGATGTTGAACATTGAATAAGGATATGATTGGTACATTTTCTGATTACCCACCAAGGCCTCCCAGTCCAGTTGGTCCAATCAGCTGCATCAGCTGGTTATGACTCATATTACCCAAAAGGCTTTGCAAGCCACCTTCTCCTAGAGGGAAGAGAGACCTCTTTAGCGTGCAACCCCACTCACCCAAATGTATCTGAATGGATCAAGCAATCTGTGTTGTTTGTGTTATACAAGAGTCAAATCAAATGATATAATGTAAACAGGGGACAATTAACTCACAGACACACACACACACACACACACAAATACAAAAAGACAAAAGACATAAACAGCGCTCCATCCATACCTCCCAGAGCAGATAGCTCGTGGCTGCCACTGCCTCCGCTGCCCAGCGCTCCAGGCATGGGAGGGTTGTTCAGGTACTCGTTCACCTTCCGGCAGTGCTCCTCATCCTTATCCGTCTTGGGCTCCTAGGGGTGGTGGTGTAGCCAGAGGGGGACAAACATTAAAAGTTGCAGAATTTTTACCAACGTGGCATATGTTGATTTTAGTTTTTGGCAAGAACGGCAAGCTTTTTCTTACCTGCATCCAGAAAAAAAGGCGCTTGGAGCCAGCTTTGAACTTGAGCACATAAACACGCCCTGTGGTGCACTGGGTAACTCTCTTGAACTCACAGTCATCAGGGAAAATTATGAGGTCCTGCAGGGGAGATCAGATTTTAGACAGTCCTTCTAAATGTATACTTTATTCTATATGAGGCCAAGCATCATCAGATCATTTAAAGTCTTACAAATAATGACGGATCATAGTTCAATCTTGAAAGATGTCAAATGCCTGGAGGGTGCACTGAACGCACTCACATCATCAACGTTTCCAGTCGTCCGGTCCTTCCAGCAGAAATGAATCAGGGAGTCGTCTGTTTGCTGGATGTAGACTTGACCCTTTCGCTTGTCAGGGGTCACGGTGCTCCCCTTCAAAGTCATTTTTCCGGCCCGGAATTCCACCAAGTATTTACTGGAGGATCCACGAGAACCGGACACCAAGCTTGGAAACAACGCTCCAGACGACATTGTATTGTTTCTGAAACAAACAAGCAACAACAACACAGTTTTAAAGAAACCAGTCTGAAATAGTTATTTGACACCTAGTCCTCAACTAAACGTCATCAGTAAACAAAGGTAATTTCAGCACCCACATCTCCTGTATTACTTGGAAAACAAACATGGCTCCTTTCTTCTCTTTTCATATTATCCCTTAATCTATTCCAATAACACTTTAATTTGTATTAATTTAATAGGTGTGGTGGGACGGTGTGTGTCTGGTTCTTGTAACACTATTCTTGTAACACTATTATGTGAAACATGTAGCCAACCCGTGAGTGCAGTACACAAAATAAATGCCATGCACCTTCGAGAATTGCTAAAGATGACAACCACGACGCACAGATCTATAAACCCACAGAAGTCGATGAAGGTAAGGCTATGTTTATGATCGACTAACTGAGACTCACACATCATGATGATGATGCATGATTTAACACTAGCCACCACCAAGCTAGCTACAGTAGATTTCACATAGTCGCACTTTGTGCAACCCGCAACACAACGTTACAAGTCCATTTCCTCCATCAACAAATGAAGACGTTCTAGCATTTCAAGACATGACTCAGACTCAAACGCCAATCCACGCGCACATCGGCAACATACACTTCCGAGACATCTCTGTTGACAAATCTGCTGACACGTATCGTTAGCTATCTAGCTACCTAGAGATGCGTTAACACAATTAGGGTACAGGGGTTAGCAAGTGTAAACCTTAAAGACAGCAAGCAAGACCACTGAAATTACTTTTGCATCCCTAACATTAATGTTTACGATCTAACCAACAAAACCAATGACGCAGATATAAACTAAATTGCATGATTACGCCCAATAATTAAACTGCATACTTACAGTACACTTAAAGATGATTTACTTAAGCAGTAGACTACCGTTAGCCGCAGTCACATCAAGTAAACTATGCAATGTTTCTGGGCTGGCCTCAATGGCGATTGGTTGGTTATTCGAGTGCATTCGTCCTATTGGCTACATAGATGTCAGTAATGCCTAAGGAGGCCGACCCACCTAGTTTGGTGGAGGAGGATTGCTGCGTCACTGATAGCCTACTGTATACAGTATGCCATGGGTCAACGATGTTTCCATTTGTTTCACACACAGGAAAGCTCTGCTACTTTGTGCACGCATTGCCACTGTCTAATGTTGGATAGGTGTGTTGTACTGGTTGAGGATCTCTTCAGTGGAAATATTGCAAGATGAAACTTGTATGGAAACAGGAGCTATCAGTAGATGCTTTATTGTCATGCAATAAATCATAAGCCTGTAGTTGGGGAAAATAATATATTATAATTATATGATTAAAACCATGACAAGTATATATACATGGCACTGATAATACTGAAAACCTGCATCTGAGTGTTGATTTCTTCCTGGATCTCTCTTCATGGAATCATCATCTTTAGTTAGCAAGGTTGTCCCTTGCTCCCCAGATCTCTGTGATGAACAGATATCACTGTGATGGGAGGCCCGGGACTGCTCCATGAAATACATACCTCCTTAAACGAGTTCCACTTCTAAAAACATGCCCATCATTACCGTTAAGTTCTCTTGGACCATTTGAGAAAAGAGTAAAAGTGGTCAACACACATTTAAAAACATTCAAGGAATTAAATGACATTCATCAAAACCTGAGGCTGGTTCATTATGACTTGTGTTGTGGAAAAGTTATAATTTTGAAAGAAAAAAGAGTACAAAAGAAATCAAAATCATTTGCAAAAAAGAAAGTGAAAGTGAATAAAGTAACACGCTTTATCTTCTTCATGCACCTTTGCAGTCATTTATTTGCTCACCTAATATCCCCACATTCCTGTAAACCACCTGACTCACTGGAATGAGTCCACATGATGGTGTACAACAGATGTGATACAATACAATTTTCATTGAAGATTTTCGTTATAAAAATATATCCAATTTGCATATGGTAAAATAAAACACTAATTATCTTTTGAATCACATTTATATAAGGCACAAACGAATCATTTTGTACAGCAGTATAAATTAACCAAAATACCAGACACTGTAAATGTGTCCTGAAAATCAAATGCAACCTGGAGCTGCACTCTTTAGAGACCTCTAGGGGCAATATTGTAGAAAATAAATCTCTATGTGCAAACTGGAGCACCTGGTCCATGTCAGCTGTACAAAGCTACCCTCTATCTATTTTCACTGAAACTAGCTTGTGAGTAAAAATAATCAAGATATGGGTATGTTCAGTGTGTCTTTTTTTTTATTTTTTTTTAAAGGTTATTTTTTGGGCTTTTTATGCATTTAATTGGACAGGACAGTAGAGAGAATGACAGGAAGCAGGTGGGAGAGAGAACTGGGGTGGGATCCGGAAAGGACCACGGGGCGGGAATCGAACCCGGGTCGCCGGCGTGCGATGCAGGTGCCCCAGCCAGTTGCGCCACGGCTGGGGCCATGTTCAGTGTGTCTTGACACACTCTGTTTCTCCTCCACTGCGACCCAGAAATATATCAACAACTATTGCATGGATTGTGATATAATTTGGTCCAGACAGACATGTTCCCTTCAGGATGAATTATATAACATGGATGTGTCATGTTTGCACTGAATTTTAATCTTATATTATTAGCCTTAGCCGTACCACACCTAAATATCAGTATAGCATTGTTGTTGTAATAGATTTCTCCTGTTCTGAATTTCAGTTCAATGTTTTCTCATTCAGTTGTCCACAACTTTGTGTCCACCAAGAAATGAAGGATATCTAACCACCAAATCAACGCTTCAAAGAACTATGCATGATTCATTGAGCATGTCTGGTGAAACTGTCATTATGGTGTTGTCAATAGTGTAGGCATACTGCTTCTTTAGTTGCTCCTTGTCAAATTTCTGTCCAGCAGATTGATCACCTAGACAGGCACATAAGTGGACAGTGGCTTTAAACCTGGAGGACAGGAGAACAAGGGACAGGGCCAACATGACGACAGAGAACTGAACACTTTCACTTTCCTCTCCTGGGAGAATGAACGGGATGACAATGCGGTTTCTGCCTGGTTGGCCATGTTTTTTTGTGCAAAGTCCATAGTTTTCCCACACACCATCATCTGGTCGAAGTGGGCTAACGGTGATGTTTGGGATCTTGCATCCTCCAGCGTTCTTCATTGAGTTCCAGTGGTCTGGCAGTTTGACAGGTTGATGCATTTCATCAGGAATTGTACAGCCTTTTGCTTTCCTGCAGCAGAAAACTCTGTGTTGAGGTTTTATTTTGCCTGTTGCAATACCGTATACATCACCACATGTGACACAGTTCCAGGGAGCATACAGGACCACATCAGTGATGGTGGGTAGAGGCAGCAGACAGCTGGCTGGAATCATGAAGTCTCTGATTGCTCCGTGTGCCACAAAGGTGATGTGAACATTGTCACTGTGGTTCTTCTTTTCCTCCTCATCAATGTGTTTTTTCCAGAAATTAAACATGTCTACAAGTTTGCTGAAGTTGTCAGACTCGTCATTTTCTCTCAGCCACTGCAGAACAGTGAAATTCTTGCAGTTTTCTATTGCAACCTTTATCAATCTGTCCCTTTCATCTGATTGTCTTTTGCATTTTGCAAGCAGTAACTGTAAATTAAGTTGCGCCTTTCTGAAAAAAGATGGTAAGGGGGAAAAATGTGAGGCCAATTGCACATACAACTGTCTCTAGATAGTTATATGAGGTGACAATATGAACTTAAAAGGCATTATACAGTGGATTAATGAACCTTTATTCATTTTTATTTGCTTGCTAATTCAGGTTAGCCTGCCATGTGTATATAGTCTAGATTTGTCATTATCTCTAAGTTTGAAATCCCACTAAAAGTGAAATGATCAGGAGTCACAGAGAACATTTTATATTCTACATCATCCTCCTAATGTTAGTCCTATCAAAAGAAAAAGAACATTCCTGCATTTTCAATACTCACAGTAACTCCAAATGGGCCTGTAAGAGTCTCCGAGTAATGTCTGTCACAGTTTCACAGTTATTCATACTTAGTGATATATCCAGTTCTTACAAGCTAGAAAAGAATAACAAACAACAAGACTTTGTTAATACCAAAACTAAACAAGTAACTTCGCTAATGTAGTTCAGCATAAAATACAGTACTGAAGTGGCAAATCATCTGTTTCTGTTAGTTTGACACTCACATTCTCTCATACTCACACACACGCACGCACTCTCTCTCTCTCTCTCTCTCTCTCACACACACACACACACACACACACACACAGACACAGACACACACACACACACACACACACACACACACACACATGCTCTCTCTCACTTCTGGCATTCTGTTTTTGATGACCTCATGTACTGCGGATGCACAAACTCTGTAGGTGCTGTCTGGGCGAGAACTCTCTAGATGAGCAAGATTTACAACCAAAATGGGTTACTTTTCATAATGTGTTATACAATCAATCTTGTATACAACTGTTTGATTGTTCTCATTGGATGTTCTTCTCCATGTTGATGCACTCATGTCAATCATTACTTTGATACATGTAAAAAAAGGCCATCCAGTCTGATATGCATACTGGGTGATTCCAGTAATGAACTTGAAGCTTTTGAGAACATTGTGTCAGTGTTGGTGTGTCTTATTGCTTCCCAGGGCTGCCTCTGGATCAATACCTCTCCTTGAACCTTGAGCTGCAGTTCATGCAGTGCTTACAACTACAATACGGGAACACAATTATTCATTTTCAACTATAAAGAGTATTCGCCCCCTTGGATATTTTCTGATTCAACCTCTTGGATATTCATGGAATGATCCAGCACTATTTGTCATCCACTGGCAAGCTATAGAGGCATATTGCTGTCCAGTTGTCCCTTCATTTATATTGCCCAAGCACAAAGCAGAGAATGTGCTTATGCACAGACTGTACCAGATCAATGGATAAGCTACATGATTTAGTGGTTTAGATGAAAATCTTAGACAGTGTGACTGGTGTAGTGTGGTGTGGTGATGGATGTAGTGTGGTATGGTGACTGGTGTGGTGTGGTGTGGTGATGGGTTTAGTGTGGTATGGTGACTGGTGTGGTGTGGTGTGGTGATGGGTGTAGTGTGGTATGGTGACTGGTGTGGTGTGGTGTGGTGATGGGTGTAGTGTGGTATGGTGACTGGTGTGGTGTGGTGTGGTGATGGGTGTAGTGTGGTATGGTGACTGGTGTGGTGTGGTGTGGTGATGGGTGTAGTGTGGTCTGGTGTGGTGTGGTGTGGTGATGGGTGTAGTGTGGCATGGTGACTGGTGTGGTGTGGTGTGGTGTGGTGTGGTGTGGTGATGGGTGTAATGTGGTATGGTGACTGTCCTGGTGTGGTGTGGTGTGGTGATGGGTGTAGTGTGGTGTGGATGACTGGGGTATGTGATGTGGTGATTGGTGTAGCGAATAACTGGCACAACCGGTAGAGCTTGTTATCTAAATAAAACTACCAGGATAAGATTAGTATTGTCATGACAGAAATCCCCACACACCTCTCAGACCACAACACAATTCCTGTAAACCAGCTGATGTACCTTCATTGAGCATTACTCAACAGTAGAGATCAGAGGCTACAACTTAACCCTTCACAGACTGCATGGGCATTCCATTGCAATAAGACCAACTGAAAATGAAACCTGGCGTTTTTCTAGGCTGATTTGACATGGAACTACACTCTCATCTGGCGTAATAATCAAGGCAACTTGCACACTACTGGCACTACTACTGCTTGTTGTCTATGGGGACTATTTTCAGATGCTGTGTACGATATCACTGCGCCTATGGTACGTTTGCAAGTTGCCTTGATTATTACGCCAGATGAGAGTGTAGTTCCATGTCAAATCAGCCTAGAAAAACGCCAGGTTTCATTTTCAGTTGGTCTTATTGCACTTTCTAACTTGAGAGGAGACACGTTTTAAATGGGGAAATTACCAGAAATCTTAGTCACTTTTAAACATGAAGCTAGCAGGCGAGAAGCTAATGGTCTAATCCGATTCAATGATCTATGCTAGGCTGAAGCTAAAAGTTGTATCGCCAGACTCACAGAATGGCTGGATGAATGAGAACAAGGTAAATATTGATTGTTTTGCTCGAGGGGAGGTGGAAAATGAGCGTATTTCCAAAAATGGCAGAATATCCCTTTAATGATCTGACATCTCAGTGAGAGCTGTGTAGACAGTGAGATAGGGTTTCACACTTAACTGGTCTAATGGTGTAATTATATATTAACTGGTCTAATGGTGTAATTATATATTAACTGGTCTAATGGTGTAATTATACATTAACTGGTCTAATGGTGTGAATCGTGTGATCATACATTAACTGGTCTAATGGTGGGATTATAGACTCAAGCATCAGCGCTCATTGTATCTTCAATTCACTTGAGTCATTTACACTGGTTTAGGTACCAACAATAATCATCACACATGCAGTGTCCAAACACTAAACACCTGCAAACTGCACACACAGATCTGTATTGCATACATGTGTTATCAAAAGCATCTTCATGCTAACAGTTTCTCAAAATGCAGACTCACACACGTAATATTATGCGTAATATAGGCCTACTGACATGTGGTGAAAATGTTTTTTAAGTCTTTATACTATCTTACCTGCTGTGGATCATCACTGATTAGTCCACCATGAAAATATTAAAGTCTGAAACTAAACTATAGATTATTAGTTTGTGCCGACACGACGAGCCAGTAATGTTATTGTGTAGCTTTTGGCTGATGTTTATATTATGCCAGAGTGAAAGAGAAAGAAGCACAGTAGCCAAAAAAGTACCTCTGGAATCAACGGGATTTTCCCTCTCCCACAGACAGCATTGGTCACGTCGTCTCTCATGACGACTGTGTCTTGTGTCTTCTGCATTTTCAATGTGCAGTGCAGAAGATAGTGATCTGCTCTCAGTGCACTCATGCCAGGCTCATAACTGTGTAGCCCATGTATTTAGGTATGCATATTCTGTACTTTATACACTATGAAATACAAATACAAGGGGACTGTTTTTGTCATGAACAGTAGATTGAGGGGCTGTGGGTTTCCCTTAGGGCTGCTGATTAGTGACCTTGTTGATCTGGCTCTTTTTCTGATGACAGGCCTGGAGATCACACATTTGGTAGCATCTGAATTTACTGGTGTGCATCCTGTCCCACATATTAATGGGATTTCATAGGTCAAGAGTTGTTCAGTGTGATATAAATAATGTTTTTTAATGAAATTATAAAATAATTAATGAATAAATGTTATTATAAGAGTCTATAACTAGTCTATAACATACCATGGCAATACACTTATATTGTGCAGTACACAGTGAGTTCAGTATGGAGGATGGAGGACAGGTCAATTCTAATTCAGAATGTCAGGATGACACTTGCTACAGTGCAGCACCCAGATTAGGCTGGACCCTCTGCCCAGCCTCCCTAAATCCATAATTGAACTCATGGTCAATCAACGTGGCCCATAGATGGTTCCTTTTACTTCCTCTCCGATGAGTCTCCATTCGCTTTCTTCACACGGCTGCCATGTGTAAGCCAAAAGGACGCTATGAGGTACATTGACTATATCATTAACGTGCTCTCTACCCACCACCTACTGGCGAATGCATAGAACACAACAATCCTGGTTGGCGTAACCCATGGCCTCGTTTTGGTTTACAATGGCCGCTGTGTGAATAAGGTGAATTGTTGCCCAACCCAGACACCTAACCTGTGGCCTATTCATGTTGCCCAGGCATGAAGCTGTGGAGCGAGTGGAGCTAATGATAGACACACCCTGTAGATCTGAGTTTGATATTCTAATACACATACAAATGCGTTCCCTTAAACCAGCTGATGTTCTGTCACTGAGCCGTGCGTCACAGCATTGTTCAACATAACATAGAGATCTGAGACTGCAGCTTATAAAGGCTTGAAAAACAAACCGCCTATTTGGACTGTCATAAAATAGGTTTGTAAACCTATTGTAAACCACTTGACAAACGGAAGCTGAGATTATTGTACATTTTAATATGTTTAATTTAAATGAGGAGCAAAACCGGGTGACACAGGAAGATTATACAACTTTTATTTAAGATTTTTGTTGTAAAAACATATCTGAATGATATGTCTTGATTAGTTTGGCATTTACCGGCCCAAAAACTAAACATTTGTGAACCATTCAAAAGATATTTACATACTTAATTGTGAACACAAAGTGTCAGACTCTATAAAACACATATCTATAGCACTCATAGTCAACACTTTCCTGGACTAAAGTGTCTGTTAGTCATCACATAAAACACTGATTTACATAAGATAAGATAAAACGCTAATTTACTAAACACAAGATAAAACACTAATGATCTTTTAGATTACATTTAAGACATAGATTCTAGTCACTGAGAACAGCTGTTTGTATAACCAAGAAAGAGAAACCAAAACTGTAAATGTGTCCTGAAAATCAAATGCATCCTGGTGCTGCACTCTTTAGAGACCTCTAGGGGCAATATTCTAGAAAATAAATCTCCATGTGCAAATTGGACCACCTGGTCCATGACAGTTGTACACAGCTACTCAATTATCACTGAGTGAGGTTGATTCTGAGGCCTGTAACCAACTTGTGGGTAAAAATAATCCTGAAGGTTTGTTCAGTGTTTTATAGCCATACAAATCTACAAATCATAGTGTCTGTCTTTCCTCCACTGTGGTCCATAAATATCTCAAGAACTATTACATGGGTTGTTATATGATTAGTCATGGTCCCTTCAGGATGAATTTATCTCATGCCATCAATCGGCCATACCTGCTAAATATCAAAATAGTAGCATTGTCATTGTCATTGTCCTGTACTGAATTTCAGTTCAATGTTTCCTCATTCAGTTTTGGCCATGTCTAACCACCAGACCAACACTTAAAAGAATTGTGTGCACTTCATTGAGCAGGTCTGGGGAAAAGTTATGGTGGATGCCTAACTAATGCTTCAAATGATCTATCTATATTTTGAGCACATTGACGGAAACTTTCATTACGGTGTTGTCAATAGTGTAGGCATACTGCTTCTTTAGTTGCTCCTTGTCAAATTTCTGTCCAGTAGATTGATCACTTAGACAGGCACATAAGTGGAGAGTGGCTTTAAACCTGGAGGACAGGAGAACAAGGGACAGGGCCAACATGACGACAGAGAACTGAACACTTTCACTTTCCTCTCCTGGGAGAATGAGATGAATATGCGGTTTCTGCCTGGTGGACCAAATCTTTTTGTGAGAAACTCATACTCTTTAGGATCGTCTGGTTGAAGAGGGCTAACAATGATGTTTGGGATCTTGCATCCTCCAGCGTTCTTCATTGAGTTCCAGTGGTCTGGCAGTTTCACTGGTTGATGCATTTCATCAGGAATCGTACAGCTGTTTTCTCTCCAGCAGCAAAAAATTCTGTGTTCAGGTTTTATTCTGCCTATTGCAATGCCGTATGCATCACCATTGGTGGCACAGTTCCAAGGAGCATACAGGACCACATCAGTGATGGTGGGTAGAGGCAGCAAACACCTGGCTGGAATCATGAAGTCTTTGATTGCGCCGTGTGCCCAAAAGGTGATGTGAACATTGTCATTGTGGTTCTTCTTTTCCTCCTCATCAATGTGTTTTTTCCAGAAATTAAACATGTCTACAAGTTTGTTGAAGGCGTCAGGGTCTGCATTGCCTCTCAGCCACTGCAGAACAGTTTTACTCTTGCAGTTTTCTTCTGCAACTTTTAGTAATTGTTTCCTTTCATCTGGTTGTCTGTTTTCCAAGTATTTCAAAAGTATTTTGTAAAAGTATTTTCCAAGCTGTAACAGTAAAGCTGTCAGCCAAAAAAGGCTGGGGGTAAAGAAACAGTATACTTGCATGAACAACTGTCACTGGATATGAAGAGCAATATGAATTTAAAACAAGTTCTGCAGTGTCAAAATAGATTGATAAACCTTTATTATGTTTTGTTTACTTGCTGTTTCTGATAGCCTGCCATGTGTAGCACAGACCCAATTTGGTTCTATCAACAAGTTTGCCATATAATGTTCTTCATTCTTCTTAAAGGAGAATTCCGGTGTGAAATTGAGCTTAACTGTACCGAAACATGATAAGGTGTAGGCTACTCACACGTGTTGAAGACGCACCTTCGCTCACCCCCCAGCATTCCGAACTCCGCTTGCAGTAGGCTTGAATCTATTAGATTGGGCATCATGTAGCCTATGCAGCTAAATCGCTATTTTTAAACCATTAAAAAGGTTCCAAGTAACTCCACACTGCATTGGTAGACTTCTGAGGGTCCTAACATTTAAAACGAGATACTTAGAACTTTGGAAGTGCACAGGAAGTTTATTTAAAAAGACTGTTTATTCAAGCAATACCTTCATAGAATCTCTCCGCTGGGTGCCATCTTGTGGTGAAGTCGCGATAAGTCGACTGACGAGCACGAACAGGAAAGACAGGGGGACATATTGCAAACATTTTGAGCTTTGTTACTCATCATGCTCATGTAGACAGTATAACTATATATTTCCTATGGAATTACTTTTGCAATATGTTCCCCTGTCCTTCCTGTTCGTTCGTGCTCGTCAGTCGGTTTACCGCGACTTGATTAGCCTACAAGATGGCACCCAGCGGAGAGATTCTATGAAGGTCCTGCTTGTAAACAGTCTTTTTAAATAAACTTCCTGTGCATTTCCAAAGTTCTCAGTATCTCGTTTTAAATGTCAGGACCCTCAGAAGTCTACCAATGCAGTGTGGAGTTACTTGGAACCGTTTTAATGGTTTAAAAATAGCGATTTAGCTGCATAGGCTACGTGATGCCCAATCTAATAGATTCAAGCCTACTGCAAGCTACAACACGTGTGAGTACACCTTAACATGTTTCGGTACAGTTAAGCTCAATTTCACACCGAAATTCTCCTTTAAAGTTACGTCATATTAAGACGTCATATTAAGCCCTATGGATTAAGAATAGGATGTGACTGAAGTTCATATGGGGTTAAGGCAGGTGACCCAATACTTTTGGCAATATATAGATATATGTATGTATGTACCCAGATAGCAAAACTGCACTGGGACGGAACTGGGCCACATGTACCACAACATTCGGCACGGATCTTTATAATGGACCTGATCTGGCGTCCAAACGCACATCGGTCCAAAATTGTTTTGGATCTGTTTGACGGATTTGCGGCAGATATGAACTTGCACTCGTCCAGGTCCGTCCCAGATAGCAAAACACACCTACCACGACATCCGGCACGGATCTGAATAGTGGACCTGATCCGCCGTCCAAACGCACATCGGTCCAAAATTGTTTTGGATCCGTTTAACTGATCTGGTGGCAATAAGGGCTGAGACTGCTCCCAACAAACAAGATAACGTCCCGGCGTTGATTCAGAGCTTTTTAAAAAACGTATTTTGTCACTGCGACGTAAAAAGAGGAAAAATCGAATTTCACCCAACTACCTGTTCACCGTTTAGCATTTGCGCCATGGAGATAACCCAAGTCAATCTGTCACGAGCGTGTGGCGTTAGGATACTATTTATGTGATTGAAACAGCTGTCAGCATTGGTAAGCAGTAATTGGCATACAGTAATGATTTGCAATTAAGCCTACGTCTAGTATTTCATTTCACACATTTATTTAGCTTACCTGTGGGTGCGGCTTGGAGATTGATGATCACATCCAGATGAATAAAAATTAGATCAGTTAGCTGGGTATTTATACCCGGTTAGGTCTAATACTTTCACGACTACGGTGTATTTCCCCCCTAATAAATTACTAAGTCAATGGTCATATCTGGTAATGTTGTTGTTCAAAACATCAGTGGAGTAGGTTAGCCTATAAGCTAAAATATCCCAACCACATTGTTTCAAAATTCAAAACTAATATTTGCAATGCATGCTGGGAAGCAAACAAAGCAAACAAACAAGCAAACAAAGTAGGCCTACACAAAACATAATTAAAGTTATCAGAGAATGTCTAGGTTATATTTTATATCTAAACCATGAGGTTTATAAAGTCATAAAATTGTGATAAGCATCCTTAATTATTCTGCAAAGTTTTTTATAGTGGTGACCAGTTGGGGATGTGAATGTCTGCTTAAAGTCATATGTGATATGGGACCTGCATTGCAGATCCGTACCACACACAAGAAGCGGACCCGTACCACACATAAGAGGCGGAACCGCATTGCAGATCCGTACCACACACAATAGGGCTCGGGCACACGACTTGCATTCTAGGAATATTGCCGCCATGTTGGTAGCGCACTGAACGTGATGTCCATTCATTCAGATGCAGAAGACAAGAAGCAGAAATATAGTATTAGCTGTGCTGTGCCCGCAAAGTTTTCACGTCATGATCCCGAGCCCTATAAGCGGACCCGTACCACACATAAGAGGCGGAACTGTATTGCAGATCCGTACCACACACAGTAAGCGAAACCCGTACAGGTCCGCTTCTTGTGTGTCGTACGGATCTGCAATACGGGTCCGCTTATTGTGTGTGGTACGGGTCTGCTTCTTGTGTGTGGCAGAGCCATAGAGAGAGCAGAGAGAGTTGCGACACGCTTTGATGTCGCCGCCACGCGATCAAAAGTTCCAAAAAACCTGCGCTGAATGGCTGAATTCCAGGAGGGTGGGATGTAGCTACTTCTAGATGCTGGAAGGTGTAATAATTTAACTCATTAACTACTGACCAAGAGATTGGCTGTAAATAGTTCCAAAAGTCCCATAACGAGGAAATAGCCTGGAAAAAGCACTGCCATTTTTTCCTACGGAGGTCTATGGGAGTGTCGCCACTCTGTTTTATCTACCGCTCTGGTGTGTGGTATACGGATCTGCAATTCATGGGTTTCATCAGGTCCCTTTCCACAGGTGTATAAAATGAAGCACCTTGATTATCAATACAGACTGCATGGTGATTGATACACCTGTGCTAAGGGACCTGATGAAACCCATGAATACGGGTCTGCCTCTTGTGTGTGGTACGGGTCTGCTTCTTGTGTGTGGTACGGATCTGCAATACGGGTCCTTTTATTGTGTGTGTGTGGCACGGGTCCTCTTATTCTGTGTTGTACGGATCTGCAATACGGGTCCGCCTCTTGTGTGTGGTACGGGTCCACTTCTTGTGTGTGGTACGGATCTGCAATATGGTTCTGTTTATTGTGTGTGACACGGGTCCGCTTATTCTGTGTTGTACGGATCTGCAATACGGGTCCGCTTATTGTGTGTGGGCCACATCTGGCCCACAGTCAGATACCGTAGGTCTGCTACATACGGATCTAAAGGCTTTCATGCGGATCCGGCCCAAAGGAAATTGCTATCTGGGTAGGCTACTGTATGTATGTATAGGGTCACCTGCCCTTGACTTGCATATGAACTTAGGTGACATCCTAAGTTCTAAGGGTCTGATATGACGTTGGCCCACTCTTTGCTATAACAGCTTCAACTCTTCTGGGAAGGCTTTCCACAAGGTTTAGTGTGTTCATTGGCCATTCTTCCAGAAGTGTATTTGTGAGAACACTGATGTTGGACAAGGAGGCCAGTCAAGTTCATCCACACCAAACTCTGTCATCCATGTCTTTATGGACCTTACTTTGTATGTTGGAACAGGCAGGGGCCATCCCCAAACTGGGCTTGGCTTCTTAGTTCCAGTGAAATTAACTCTGAATTCTTCAGTATTAACCAAGAGATTTTGGACAATTCCATGCTCCCAACTTTGTGGGACCGGTTTGGGGATGCCCACTTCCTGTTCCAACATGACTGTGCACCAGTGCACAAAGCAACCCAATAGAACACCTTTAAGAAGAATGAGAGCGGAGACTGAGAGCCAGTCTTCTCATCCAACATCAGTGTGTGACCTCACAAATACACTTCTGAAAGAATGGTCAAAAATTCCCATAGACACACTGGTAAACCTTGTGGAAATCCTTCCCAGATGAGTTGAAGCTGTTATAGCAGCAAAGGGTGGACCAACATCAGTAAACCCTATGGATTATGAATGGGATATTACTTAAGTTCAAGGCAAGTCACCTAGTACTTTTGACAATATAGTGTGTGTAGTTGGGCAAAATCTACAATTTTATTGTTTTTTTTTGTTTTCTTAATTATTTTTTTTATTTTTGTATGACTATTTTCAATACTCACAGATGGTCTATCAGTGTCAGAATGCTGTCCCACTCATTCATGTTTAGTTGATATGTCCAGCTCTTTCAAGCTAGAAAAGAATAACAAACAACAAGACTTTCTTGTTAATAACAAGACTAAAAAGGTAACTTGGCTAATTTATTTCAGATGAAAAGATAAGTAACATAGACACCTTTACCAGCATTGCAAATTACAGTATACAATATATCTCCCGGACAACAGACCAACTGGCACAACTGGTAGGTCTGGGTGTTATCTAAGTAATGGTAAGGAACTTGGCTAATAACTAAGAATAAGGTTAACAGAAATGCCTCTCTGAATGTTATGCCGTTTACCAGCACTACAAATTACAGCTCATCCTCCACAAGGATCATAAAGCTGAACTCAGCTCTGTTGACATTATTAGTCTTAGCTTGAACCAGGACACAATGACATGACAACTCAGGTAGCTGTACGGATAGTGAGGGAGGGTCTCACACTTAATTGGTCCAATGGTATAATTACCACAGTCAATCACACTGGTTTAAGTACCAAAGATAACCTCACATATAATGTAAACACTACACAACTTCCACACAGTTATGTATTGTACTGTGTACATGTAAGATTAAAAGTCTCTTACTGTAATGTTGACATGGTTGAAAAGGCAGATTCACAAACATTAGAAATAAAAATAGTGTGTGTAATATACTGACGTAGTGTATGTGGTGAGAATGAAATGGAAGTCTTTATTTTTTTCATCTTACCTGCTGTGGATCATCACTGGTCAGTCCACTAAGCAAATATTAAAGTCTGAAGCCATTACAGCTCAGCACATTGTGCTGGACAGACCAAGAACGTCATTGTGTGACTTTTGGCTGATTGGCTGGTGTTATCATTCCGATGGAGTGAAAGTGTTCACATCAGGATTCCCCCTCTCCCGCATAGTCCAGCCGGCCCTTATGGCAACCAATGTGTCTTCTGCATTTTCAGTGTGCAGGAGATAGTGATCTGCTCTCAGTGCACTCATGCCAGACTCACAAATATGTGTAAGTTACCCATGTTTTTATATTCAGCAGATAGGCCTATGCATATTCAGTACTTTATACACTATAAATACAAGGCAAGGGGGGGTTCATGAACAGTACTGACAATTAACTGTGCATATGCTTACTGTTATTAATACAGTGTAATGGAGGATGGCAAAGATCTCCCTAAATCCCTGGATGAGCTCATAGTCAACCAGCGTGGCCCATAGATGGTTCCTCTTCCTTTCACTCCAACATGGGTCTCCATTGCTGCCCAACCCAGACGCCTTGTGACACCAGACACATTGTGGCCTGTTCACATTGCCCACAGTGTTGAGCAGTAGAGTTAGTGGAGCTAAATGATGTCATCCTGTAGATCTGAGTTTGTTATTCTTATACACCAGCTGCTACAGGTTCCGGTAAACTACTGATGATCTGTCAGTGAATCTTGTGTCACAGTATTGTTCAGCATCACATGCAGTGATCTGAGACTGCAGCTATACAGGCTTAAACAGCAAGCAGCCTGTTTGGACCATCATGAAGTAGGTTTGAATTTCTGCAAACCTTTAGCCTAGGTGCCAACCGAACTTTAGCCCTGCCCACAATATTTGAGGTCAGGAAGTTCGGTCTGGCATTTCTCCGTTGTGGCGCTACGCAAACATGGGCGCAGTGATAACACACAGCACCTGAAAATAGTCCCCATATGCAACAAGCAGTATTAGTGCTAGTGCATGATATCACTGCGCCCATGGTACGTTTGCAACTTTCCTTGATTATTACGCCAGATGAGAGTGTAGTTCCATGTCAAATCAGCCAAGAAAAACGCCAGGTTTCATTTTCAGTTGGTCTTATTGCACTTTCTAACTTGAGAAGAGACACGTTTTAAATGGGAAAATGACTGGAAATCTTATTCCCTTTTAAACATGATGCAGGAGGCGAGATAATGGTCTAATCCGATTCTTTGCTAGGCTGAAGCTAAAAGTTGTATCGCCAGACTCACAGAATGGCTGGATGAACGGGGAAAAGGTAAATATCAATTGTTTTGCTCAAGGGGAGGTGGGAAATTATTATTTACAAAACTGGTGAAATATTCCTTTAAAGCATATTCAACTTTTATTCAAGCATATTCAAGATTTTCATTCTACAAATAGAGCTTAATGATGTGTGCAGATTTGTTTTTTACATACTGGCCCAACTGTTTCAATCATCATCAGCTAAAACATTTGTCAACAGTTCAATATAATTCTTCCTATTTGATTATGAACACAAAGTTTTAGATTCTGTATAACTTTTATCCTCAGCACATAGTCAACACCTTGACTAAAGTGGTGTCTGTTAGTCATCACATAAAATATTAATTTCCATAAAACACTAATTATCTTTTGAATCAAAATGATATATTATGTGATATATTTCCTCTGAATTTTGATCTCATGCCATCATTAGCCTTAGCCAGACCATACCTGCTACTGTACTATATTTCAGTCCATTGTGTTTTCAAGTTTGTGGCCACAAAGAAATGGAGGATGTTCATTTGGTGATTTTGGTGATGCAATTGTATTTTTTTTGTGGGTGGGGGTTAGGCACCAAGGTAAAATCTTCCCTAGGGCTCCAGCACAGTCAGAACCAGCTCTGAAACCAATCTGTCCATGTTTGTTTGAACATGTCTGGTGAAGCTTTCATTACAGTGTTGTCAACAGTGTAGGCATACTGCTTCTTTAGTTGCTCCTTGTCAAATTTCTGTCCGTCAGATTGATCACCTAGACAGGCACTTAAGTGGACAGTGGCTTTAAACCTGGAGGACAGGAGAACAAGGGACAGGGCCAACATGACGACAGAGAACTGAACACTTTCACTTTCCTCTCCTGGGAGAATGAACGGGATGACAATGCGGTTTCTGCCTGGTTGGCCATGTTTTTTTGTGCAAAGTCCATAGTTTTCCCACACACCATCATCTGGTCGAAGTGGGCTAACGGTGATGTTTGGGATCTTGCATCCTCCAGCGTTCTTCATTGAGTTCCAGTGGTCTGGCAGTTTGACAGGTTGATGCATTTCATCAGGAATTGTACAGCCTTTTGCTTTCCTGCAGCAGAAAACTCTGTGTTGAGGTTTTATTTTGCCTGTTGCAATACCGTATACATCACCACATGTGACACAGTTCCAGGGAGCATACAGGACCACATCAGTGATGGTGGGTAGAGGCAGCAGACAGCTGGCTGGAATCATGAAGTCTCTGATTGCTCCGTGTGCCACAAAGGTGATGTGAACATTGTCACTGTGGTTCTTCTTTTCCTCCTCATCAATGTGTTTTTTCCAGAAATTAAACATTTCTACAAGTTTGCTGAATGTGTCACACTCGTCATTTTCTCTCAGCCACTGCAGAACAGTGAAATTCTTGCAATTTTCTATTGCAACCTCTAGTAATCGTTTCCTTTCATCTTGTTGTCTTTTGTATTTTTTTAACAGTGAGTGTGCATCTCTCATCTTAAAAAAAGATGAGGCAAAGTTACTTGCATGTAACTAAAGTTGCATGAAGAAACCATATGAATTTTAAACATGTTTTGCGGTGTCAAAGTGGATTAATGAACCTTTATTCATTTTTATTTGCTAGCTGTTTCAGGTTACCAGATTTGGTCTGTAACATGGCAGTTGATGATAGTTAATCACCAAAATTCAAGAAGTTAAATGACCAGAAGTCACAGGGAATACTTTATGCTCCCCCTGTGATGTTAGTCCCACCAAAGCAACATTTCAGAGTGGCCAGAGTCCAGACCTGAATCCGTCAAAAAGTGAGCATAGGCCAGAGTGATGGCAAAGGGCCGTTCCTGCCTCAAAACCTGAACTGCTTCTAAAAAGGTGTGGACCATAATCATTGTGAAGACATGGAGAGGCTTTGTAATTATTATTAGCACCAATTATATGAACCACTGATTATTTAAAAAGGTTATATGAGATATTTTGTAAATGTATTATTATTATTATTATTATTATTATTATTATTATTATCATTATTATTTTAGACTATATTATAAAAAATGAAAACACTTGTTTTTTTATTCTTGGTACGTGTATATATATATATATATTTCATAGTTTATATATGTATGCTGTGTAGTGTATATAATTCATATGAAATTGTGCATTTGATGAATTCTATACTATATTCTCAATACTCACAGACACTCCAAAAACCGTTTACGTTTCATTCTCAGAATAGTGTCTGTTTCACAGTTATCCATATTTAGTTGATGTCCAGTTCTTCTCACAGTCTGGAAAAGAATAACACAAAAACACTGGAAGCTATAAAACAATGTAGACTAATTAGCATGAGATAAACTAGATGTACCGTAGAGCGGTACAAAATATGACCGCTAACCTGTCCTGCACATTCTCTCTAAAAAAATTAATCACGCTTCTCAATTTGCCGTTTCCTTCTCCATTTCCTACTTTTGTGTATGTAAATGAGCGTGTGTTTGTTTTTGTGTATGTGTGTGTGTATGCGTGTGAGAGATCACTTGTGAGTGTGTCTGTGTGCATGCGTGTGTGCATGCATGTTTATATATGTCTGTCTTGTGTGTGTGTGTGTGTGTGTGTGTGTGTGTGTGTGTGTGTGTGTGTGTTTGTGTTTGTGTGCATATGTGTGCGTGACTGCGTGTAAGTGTTTATGTGTGCATGTAGGCCTGTGTGTGTGTCTGTGCATATGAGTGTGTGTGTGTGCCTGCATGTGTGCATGAGCATGTGTGTGTGTGTGCATGTGTACTGTGTGTGTCTGCATGTGTGCATGTGTGCACCTGACACGGTAGGCTACCCCATGAATGCAATTCCAAGAAACAGAGGGTGTTTGTTATATTACATTACATTACATTTAGCTGTAATTACATGTAAGCTTTTTCAAGCAAAGCAACAAATTAAAAACCACAATTAGTGCATCAATGAGTGTAATAAGTGCATCAATGAGTGCAATTGTCTGTAGTAATGCTATTGATCCTACACTACACATTTCATGCAGCCAAAGACCAGCAATTATAATGCCTAGTTGAGCATTGAGCTCAACATTGAGCATTAAGCTGCTCTGTTGACTCTGTTCTGAGTTCTTAGCAGACACTTTTGTCCAAAGTCTTAAAAGGATATAAATAGACATTATATTACATTAACATTAGAATTAGCAGTGTAAAGTTCAGTCATGAAGATTACATTAAAAAAAAAATCAGGGAATAACTGCACACTTGCAGATCTTATTTTGTTATCTAAATACACATCTGATCCGGGTAGTTTTTTTGTCTTGACAGAAATTCCCACACACCTTTCAGACAACACCTGAGAGTTCTTGTCAACCAGCTGATGTAGCTTCAATGAGCATTGATCAACAGTCACATATACTGTAACACTACAGACAATTGCACTCATTGATGCACTTATTGTGGTTTTTAATTTGTTGTTAGAAAGCTTAAAAGCTTAAATGTTTTATCTTGTTGTGTGTCGCTTTGGTTAAAAAGCGTCAGCCAAGTGTAATGTAATGTAATGTAATAGAGATCAGAGACTACAGGCTAGCAGGGCTAAAAGGAAACTACATCTAAAAAATACCATGGACATACAGTACATGTTTCTGTAAGTGTGCAACCCACCATCACAAAAACTGTTTAAGTATGATCAATAATCATCACACATACAGTCTAAAGACTAAACAGCTCCACAGACAGTTCTGTATTGCATACATGTATTATCAAAAGTATAAGTAGATTAACAGTACAATATTGTGTATAATATACATGTTGTGAGAATTAGTGTTTTTGTCTTCATCTTACCTGCTGTGGATCATCACTGGTTATTGAAGTCTGAAGCTACAGATTATATTGTGCTGGGAAATATTGTCATCATGTAACTTCTGAATGATTGGCTGAAAGTGATTGATTGGCACCTGAAAGTGAAAGAGTACAACAGCAGTCTAATACAGGACCATGTGAGTCACTGGGATTCCCCTCTCCCATGTCAACAGCCCTAGCTGCTATGGCAGTCTACCATTATAGTTAGAATAACTGATTAGGTACTTAAGGTTGGGCCAGGGTCAAAGGTCAAGATCGCATTCTGCACAGGCCAAGATTTTCGCCATTGACCATGCATTTTAGATTACCAAGATAGAGCTATATTACCAGTGCTTCGGCACAATTTCTGAAAACGATTGCATGGCATTACACTACTGTTGTACAATACACAGTGCAGTGAGTTCAGTATGGAGGATAGTGGACAGCTTTACCCTCATTCAGAATGTCAGGATGACACTTGCTGCTGTGCAGCAACCAGATTACATTGGACCCTCTGCCCAGCCTCCCTAGATCCATAATTTAACTCATGGTCAATCAACGTGGCCCATAGATGGTTCCTGTTATCTTCACTCCAATATGGGTCTCTATTGTTGCCCAACACCTAGACACCTAACCTGTGGCCTATTTATATTGTTCATAATGCCCAAGCAAGTAGCGAAAGTAGTGGAGCCAATAACAGACACACCCTGTAGATCTGAGTTTGTTATTCTAATTGACATCTGATCAGTGTTGTTTTATAGCCAACAGAAATCCCCACAGATCTCCAAGGCAATAATAAAATGTGTTCCCGTAAACCAGCTGATGCTCTGTCTCTGATCTGCCTCTCAACATGGTTCAATGTAACGTAAAGATCTGACACTGCAGCATTGAATGAAGAAATATCCTGAAAAGAAACCAGACCATTAGAATTAAAGTGTTATCTTTTAATGGTGGCATCTTATTTACTTTACAGTTACATTACATGAGACATAAAGTGTTTCTAGAATAGAATAGAATAGAATAGAATATATACTTTTTTGATCCCGTGAGGGAAATTCAGTTCTCTGCATTTAACCCAATTTAGCCGAATTAGTGAACACACAGCACACAGTGAACACACAGTGAGGTGAATCACACAACCCAGAGCAGTGAGCTGCCTGCCCAACCAGCGGCGCTCGGGGAGCAGTGAGGGGTTAGGTGCCTTGCTCAAGGGCACTTCAGCCATGGTGGACTGGTCGGGGATCGAACCGGCAACTCTCCGGTTACATGCCCGGTGCGCTAACCAGTACACTCCCGTTTGTAGACTATTCACATAAATCTGTACAATTGTGCTTTTGAGGAGACAAAATAAGTCACAAAAAACATTGAGTGCAATTATATAAAGCATGAGTAAGTGGTTTACAACATCTATAACACTGAGGAGTAATGCACATAGCATCACTGGGCAGATGTAATGGCACTCTACACATCTGAACAATGTCTAATGGCCAAATCGACCTGGGTGTTTACAGTTTTTTCCTATTTACACTCTATTCACAAAACCACACCCCAAACTGCAAAATACCTCAATCCACCCAGCAAAATGAAGCACTGCAACCAAAACTACATATAGCATTATCAAAATCAAACTTTTGCACCACATGGCACACACTTCATTCATTCACCAGATTTTTATCTAACCAACTACACACTGTTGGGCATAATGAAAAACATTATTATCTTTAGTATGCTCTGCCATAATACTAAAATAGTTAAAATTGTAGTGCACATAAATATTTGCAAACACAGATGCATGCTGTTGAAACATTTTTTTTTCACCAAACAAGTCAGTACAACATATGCACAGCAAGTATATTTACATTGGACTCTCCCTTCCTCTCACATTCTCACCCTCCCTCTTCCTCTTCCTCTCTCTGCAATGTCTTCCATTTTTGTTGTAAAAAATGTGCTCTTTGTTCTATGGTTTCACTGTATGTTTTTTATATTTGTGAAGCACATTGGGTTGCCCTGCTGGACAAAATGTGCTATATGAAGAAAGCTGCCTTGCCTTACCTTTCTGTACCTGTGGTCCTTTCATAGTGCTTACTTGATTGAAGTGGTATAAATCACAGTTTTTCTCGATTGTTTACACACAGTTTCGGAAAGCATGCCTCATACTCTCAGAACTCTACACACAAATCCAAAAACACACACACAATTGGCAAAACCTATATTCTCCTGCAAAATGACACTTTACCTTCAAAACAATGTAATTTCACCTCAAAATTGTCTTTCTTTTGTTCTCAAAAGACACACACAACCATCACGACTAGACATTTGCATGAACCACTCGAACATTGATGTACTCAATGTAAAACACTATGATGAATTGAAAACACTTCTTCTCCATTCATCCTAATGACTTAAGCCTATTTTTGTTCAGTGTTACACTACAAACAGTACTACAATATAAGCTGATGCAATAAGTTGATACGCTTACCCTATCAATATGCTTTCTATTATTTTTCTTTGTATTTGCCGTAATGTTATGCCATTACTTTCTAGGACCATGTTCATGATTTCAGTTTCTTGTTCAGGAGACAGAAGCCCTTGTGTTAGTAATCTTCAGTTGCTAAACAATAATAAAATACTGTAAATACTGTGTAGGAATGCAAAGTAGGAATACTTTTCCCAAATACTTGAAACTTTATTGTACAGTCCTACAGAACAGCCTACAGGCAATACTGTACTACTGTGCTCATTGAGCTGTACTGTGCTGTATTGATGATACGCAGCACTGCAATGTTCTAGTGACTCAGATCTTATCGATTACGGTCCTTGGCCTCCCCATCCTCCTCCTCTTACTCTAACTCCTCTGGCTCTGCCTCTGCCTTTACTACTACTGTATACTAAAGCTCTGATTGCTAATTGTAAAACTGTGTGACAAGTGTTTGACACTGAAAATATATGTGCTGGCTGAAGAGCCTTCCAGGAATAGGCCTATTGGCAAGATGTACTGCAAAGCAGTACAAAATGTGACAGCCAACACAAAGTCCTGAACATTCTCTCGGCAAAAATCACACTTGTCTCCTACTCTTGGAACTTTCATGTATGCAAATGAGTGTGGGTGTGTTGTGTTCGCTTGTGAGTGCGTATGTGGGGGTAATAGGGTATGCATGTGTGTGCGTGTCTGTGTGCATTTGCCTGCTTGCGTGCATGTGTGTGTGTTTTTGCCTGTGTGTATGTGTTTTTGCCTGTGTGTGTGTTTATGTGTGTGGGCATGGGTGTACATACGTACAGTATGGGTGTGCTTATGGGTGGGTGGGTGTGCGTGCACGCATGTGCCTGCCTTTATGTGGGTGTGTGTGTGTGTGTGTGTGTGTGTGCACGCGTGCATGCATGAGTACTGCATGTATGCAGCAGATATGGCCCCCGCTGAACGGCACTCCACAAACTTGACATGCGAGTATCATGACACTTCACATTTTGTGCAGTTTTGAACCTGTTACCCAAAGATACCTGCGAGTATAATGCATAGTTTTTGCCTGGGAATGACTAATGACTAATGCAGCTGACAAGACCGAGAGAACAGCGTTTGCTAGACGGGCGTTACCTCAACCCAACAACCCCAGGTTAGATTCAGGACCGCGTTTACTGGACGGGCGTAATGACCTTAACCTCGACACTGGGTCCCGAGATACTAACCCAATCATGATTGTTGTATAAAGCATCCCGAAACCCACACTTGAGTAGAAGGATATCAGAAAATGATCAGTAAAAGTAAAAAGTAATCTACACTGCTCAAAAAAATAAAGGGAACACTGGTTCATAAGAGTATATAGCATGAAGTCAGTCACACTTGTGGGATATTGATCTGGCCAGTCCTATGAACCAGTGTTCTCTATATTTTTTAGCAGTGTATAAGCATACCAGTTAAGTAAAAGTCTTAAATTATCTACTAATTTATTTACAGTAGTTAAGTATGACAAGTAGCCCATTGGAAAACATATTTAAGAACTGAAAGTTGCAGTACAAAGTACTAGTGAATCCTTTCGAGGCCAGATGGGATGACAAGCCTCTTTACAATGCTTTTAATGAAAAAGAAAGCAGTCGGAACTTTGGATGAGCTATTAAGTTCATGAAGCACTGGCTTGGTACCTTCACTTCATACACAATTTACACAGTTTAGTTTGGGGATGGCCGTCACTAGTGGTGAATATAGCCTAGACCAAACAAAAGACAATAACGCCCTATTATGCAAGAATTGGCTTTTATTTCCCATTGTTGTAACTTTCGTACAGGGCATCCAACAGGTTCAAAGACAGTCATTCACTCAAAGGCACACATCGAAGGCAAGACATACAGAGTGCTTCAAAAAGTGAGAAAAGGGCCACTTCCCCTGGTAGGAAGACATATGCACTACCACGTGTTCCAGGCGTGACCACAACAGAGATGCCACTCCCTATTATTGCAGTCAGCGCACCATCAGAATTCATTTGAAGCCATTATTTTGAAGGGAAAATTGTTACATATTGTTGCTTTAAGTCTGATAGCTACCTGCTGTACAGTAGTTGACTCATGGACATTTCGCCATCAGCAACGAGCCAGAGAAAGTAATAGTGCGTGAAGTAGCAGTGCCCCAGGCATACCCTGATTTTTGGTTCACAGTCACTGAATCATTCTGTTTCAGCTCAGCCATGTAGGTGCACATACTACCCACAGTGGATCGGTGACTAACTTGAGAATGGCACATAACCTTAGGCACATCATTTACCCTCAGATACCAGGCACTGTTTGAGTTATGTCTGCTACTCTGGGATGAGAAGAAAAACTGGTAGATGCCATTGACAGGAGTAGTGAAGATGCCCGTCTTCCCGCTGAACGCATGGCCCTCATTCAGGGTGACGTCACTGAAAGGGATCGGGTCGAGGCTTCCATCGATCGTTGCTGGGTGTGCAGCATAGAAGTGAACTCTGGGTGCTAAATAGCAAAGAAAAATGCATATTTAATAAATACATTAATTAAACAACTAAATAAATAAACCCATTCTTCAGTCAATTAATTTTAAATGAACAAATACCACGAAGCAGATGGGTGTAAAAAAATCTCAATAGAAACAGGTTATCAAATCGTTACCCTTCTTGACTCTGTTAGCCGCCAAAGTGATGTTGCCATTCTAGTTTGAAAATAAAACATTTTAAAATGTTATTCTGCTCACACATTTGGCTATAGTTACATTTGGACATTTTATAGATTAAAGCACAACATTTTTTTTCTGCAGAAAGAATATAACTTGGCATTTACTCACATTGGATAGGACTGGTCGGAGTTCACACATGAGTGAAATAATCACTGCTAGAACTGCCTTCATATTTATGTCAACCTGTAAGAAAATCTAGAAATACCAGTTGTATATTACGCTAGGACATGCTGCCTCTCTAACAAGTGCTTGACATCGAAGTTTCTTGTCAGAAAATGAACGACAATCACTGCACCTACACATGCAGTTTTTCATAGCCTTAAGTCAATATTTATTATAGGCTAAGACAAGAGAAAGTTACGCTTACTGCACACAAACGCGACATTTAGGTTAGTAAACAGAGAAACTCATTATGCGCCCTAGTATGCGCAATCGCCCTACTTTCATTACTCCCTCTTAATTGAACAGACCGTTTAGGCTGTAGGACCAGAACTGCTTACCGTGTTACCGTGCGCGAAAGCACTTAACAGAGGAACACATTTTCCTTCTACTGCATACTGGTATGCGCAAACGCACTATGGAAGAACAACTTCTCCCGCCGTTTTGGCAGGGAACAGAAACACACTAAACCTGCGCGAACGCGCTGCTTAGACAGGAGAACAAACTTTTCTCCTAGCCTACTGCATGTGACCACACGAGTTAAGCTAGTAAACTAAATGACTCATACTGCGCGAATACACGGCTTACAACTCTGAATAAATAAAAAACAAATGTCCCTACATATTCGGAAAGAATTTAGGCCGATTACCCTGCTGACGTGTGGTAGTGGGGATTCCGATTTAGTTAAAAACATCATGCCAACTTGTGCGATTGGATGCACCATTCGCCCAGGAGAGGCCTAGTGGGTAGGCAGAGTGTAAGCCTACATGAGGACTATATATTTAGATGAGGACTTAATCACAGAGGTCACTTTATGTATAGGCCTACACCATGCAAACAAATGCTAAAAAGCCATAAAGCTAAATGCAAAAACGCCATTTTTGTCAGCTTTCTTGCCCGCCAGGTAGGCTACCCATGACGGCAAAGTATGAATTGTTTGTCAGCATATGTTTTCTAAAGAAAACAGATCACTCACGCAGTACTTATCAGCACAAAGCGCAGCAACGTTTGCATTCACGAATGAATGCCAAAGGGACCAGTTTAAATCCTCATGGGCACAAGCACCTACAAAAACGTGGCGGATTACTGGGAGACCATACTCACCGGTCTCAAATGGGGCAAGAGGAAGAGGCGTGTCAATGCATGCATTAGCTTATATTGCTGCGGGTCAGCCTCCCAAATCACATAAGTCACAAAAATGACAAATGACAACAAACGCACATAGAATGTCATCCATTGACCCCTGACACACATTTCATTTTATACAGATTTTGTATAAAGAGTGAGAGTTTAACAGGTGCGAAAATTCAAAATCCCCATGTTATTTTCCCATATAAAAAATCTCAAGATACCGGATCTCCTTATTTGGGCAAAGATGGTGGCTTTTTTTGTAGGCGAACTTCAGAAAAGGTATCTTGAGATTTGTTTTTCTATGGGCAAAGAACATGGGGAATTTGAATTTTCGCACCTGTTAAACTCTTGAGGGGACGAAAAAATGGAAATGCAGACGTTTTGCGCTACAAAGTCCTCTGCCTTCAAGTGGATACTGTGATTTTCGGTAGGTGAAAACGGCACACTTTGATCTTTACCACCCCAGAGCAACAATGCAACTTGCATGAAGAGATCTGAGACTTCAGCAATCAGCATGATGAAATACTAGGCCTACACATAAAAAATATTCTGAAAAAACGTATTTTTTAATGGCATCTTATTTATATTAATATGACCAGTTCCATTACATGACACAATATAGTGTTTCCACTAGGCTAGGCTAATGTTTCTGCACAATTCAGGTAACTGTCCTCTGTATTCATAATGTGTCAAATATGCTACAACCTGTGCACTGGCTGAATGCCATCACACACACACACACACACACACACACACACACACACACACACACACACACACACACACACACAACACAATAAATAAAATAAAAATGAAACAACATAGTTTGGTGTGTATTGGGGGAAGGGCAGGTGGTTGGGGAGTATGGGGGTGACATTCATGTGTAATGTCAAAATAGATGATACTAAAAGAATAAGCTATTTTAGTGGCTGATTGGCTGGTGTTGATATTATGCCAGAGAGAAAGAGAAAGTGGGAAAGAGGGATTCTCCCTCTGCCACATAGATGGCAGGATGCTGTTGCCCAGTCGACCCTCCATGATATTAACTTTTGTCTTTTGCATTTTCAGTGTGCAGGTGAGAGCAGTCCACTCTGTAATCACACCTGGTCACAATTATGTGTAGCCGTACTGTAATTTCCAGACTATTTACCAACGTTTCTACATTGGAATACATCTATTTTCCTCTTTCTTCTTAATGATTGACACACAAAAGTAAACTGTTTATTTAAATGCAGAGCACAACAGACTGGTGACAGAGAAAGCTTAAAAATGCAACTTTAATTCAAGATTTCGGTTATGAAAATATAGCTGAATGATGTGTGTTGATTTATTTTGTCTTTGATTTATTGTCCCAAAACTGTTCTGATATTTGATAAGCCAGCTGAAACATTTGTCAGCAACTCAAAAGATTTCGTAATTTTTTTGATGTTAAAGTTTCAGATTCTATAAAAAAAACCTTATCTTCCAAAAAATGTAGCCTATACACATATCAAAATAAAAAAAGGTAAAAATGAAACAGTAATTATCTTTTGAATGTAATTTAAATAAAACACAGATTCTAATCACTTTGGACAGCAGTTTATATAATTCTCTGACAATGATAGCGAAAACTGTAAATGTGTCCTGAAAATCAAATGCATCCTGGTGCTGCACTCTTTAGAGACCTCTAGGGGCAATATTCTAGAAAATAAATCTCCATGTGCAAACTGGACCACCAGGTCCATGTCAGCTGTACCCATCTTTTCACTGAAGGGGTGGCTCTGGCTTGAATTAATCCTGAGGGCATGGTCATAGTCAAGCTCTATGGATCATAGTGTCTGTTCCTCCTCCACTGTGGTCCATACCTCAACACCTATTGCATGGATTGTGATATAATTTGGTCCAGACAGCTGTGGATGAAGTTAGGATGAATTATATAACTTTGATGTTTCATGTTTCCTCTGAATCTTCATCTTGGCATAATAGCGTGGTCATTGTAATCGAGTTGTCCTGTACTTAATTTCAGTTCAACATTTTCTCGTTCAGCAACAGTTTGTGGCCACAAATGAATGTATGATGTCTAAATAAACTAATGCTTCAAATGAACTATATTTTGAGGCCGTCTGGTGAAGCTTTCAATACAGTGTTGTCAACAGTGTAGGCATACTGCTTCTTTAGTTGCTCCTTGTCAAATTTCTGTCCATTAGATCGATCTCTTAGACAGTCACTTGCAGTGGCTTTTAACCTGATGGAGAGGAGAGCCAGGGAAAGGGCCAACATGACGACAGAGAATACTCTCTTCTCTCTTTCACTTTCTTCTTCTGGGAGGATGAATGGGATGAAAATGCGATTTCTGTCCAGTGGATCGTATGATTTTGTGTTGAGCTCATAGCCCTCCTTCACACCATCGTCTGGTCGAAGAGGGCTAACGGTGATGTTTGGGATCTTGCATCCTCCAGCGTTCTTCATTGGTCTGGCAGTTCCACACGTTGATACATTTCTACAGGAATCGTACAGCCTTCTTCTTTCTCACAGTAGAAAACTCCATGTTGAGGTTTTATTCTGCCTGTTGCAATGCCGTAATTCAAAGCACTACCGTGACACAGTTCCAGGGAGCATACAGGACCACATCAGCGATGGTGAGTAGAGGCAGCAGACAGCTGGCTGGAATCATGAAGTCTCTGATTGCTCCGTGTGCCCAAAAGGTGATGTGAACATCGTCATTGTGGTTCTTCTTTTCCTCCTCATCAATGTGTTTTTTTCCAGAAATGAGGAAGGGCTGTTGGCCCGAAACGTCACATGTGGTGAATAAAAGAAAGAAATAATGTTGGAGCCTTAGTGTGCGGACTTTTTTGTCCTTTTACTGTTGCCTTTTTTGAGTCCAGCACCTACTTTAAAATACTCAGATGTGCGCACCCGCTTCTACACTATTTTTCCAGAAATGAAACATGTCCACAAGTTTGCTGAAGGTGCCAGACTCTTCATTTCCGCTCAGCCACTGCAGAACAATTTCATTCTTGCAGTTTTCTGTTGCAACCTTTATCAATCTGTCCCTTTCATCTGATTGTATTTCGTATCATTTGAGCAGTGATTGTAAATCTCTCATTCTGAAAAAGATGGGGGAAAGTTAGTTATATGAAGAAACAAAATGAATTTTAAACCAGTTTTGCAGTGTCAACGTGGATTAATGAACCTTTATTCATTTGGATTTGCTTGCTGTTTCAAGTTAGCCTGCCATGTGTATTACAGATGAGATTTGTATCTACCACCGAGTTCAAGACGTTAAATGACCAGGAGTCACATATCCCCCTGTGATGTTCCGTGATCCGTCCGAAACAACATTTTTAGAGTCAGAGTCCAGACCCGAATTCATCAAAAAAGAGAGTGATGGCAAAAAAAAATGCCCAAAAAATGTGTGGACTAGAATCATTGTGAAGACATGGAGACTGAAGAGGCTTTATAAATACGGTAAGAACCAATTAAGAAAGATATTTTATATATATATTGTGAATTTTATATGAATTCCCAAGCTGGCCCCCCTGAAGCATGGCGGTCATAACAAAAACACCTCTCTCATTGTAAGATCCCCAGTTCTACAAATAGACCATTACTTTAATACAAGTATATGTTCTTCCTATACAAACTGGAACTAGAAAAGCACTCAGAGAGTGCAGACCTCCGCCAAGCGAAAACATAACTTCCTCCAGGATCAAGACGGTGATACGGATCACTCCCAAAATGTAATAACGTTTTATTTCAGATCTTCCGTGAAAATTTCATCAAAATCCATCCATAATTTTTTTTAGTTATCGTGCAGACAGACAGACAGACAGACAGACAGACAGACAGACAGACAGACAGACAGATGAAAACTTAATCTCCCTGGTGGAGGTAACAAGAGTACCACAACAGCACTTTGTTTTAAAGTAATGAAGAAATAATGTAACTAAGCAAAGGGTAAACAGAAACACCTCTAATGCAGTTTACCAGCACTACAAATTACAGTTCATCCTCCACAATGATCATAAAGCTGATCTCAGCCCTGTCAAAAATAATTATTTTTAGCTTGGTGGACCAGGACTTCATGGTCCGACAGCTTAGTATAAGATTATGGATAATGTTTCACACATAAATGGTCTAATGGTGAAGGTCTTGTGCAATTTGCCATCAGAACTCATATGTATCCTCAATTCACCATAATCAATTACACTGGTTTAAATACTAACAATAATCATCACGCATACAGGGTCTAAACACTAAACAACAGCTATATCAGAACTACCACAGACAGTTCTGTATTGTACAAGTATTAGCAAAAGTATGTGTTGTGGCTGAAAATGTAGCTTAACGCTACATATTGTGTACAATATATTATGAGTATGCTGTGAGAATTAGTGCTTTGTTTTTTTCTTCATCTTACCTGCTGTGGATCATCACTAGTTAGCCCACCAAGTAAATACTGTATTAAAGTCTGAAGCTACAGATTACTGGGGAATATTGTCCTGGTAACTTTTGACTGATTGGCTGAAAGTGATTGATTGGCACCTGAAAGTGAAAGAGAAAGAGCCCAACAGCAGCCTAGCGCAGCAGCCTAATAAACATTACCATGTGAATCACTGGAATCACTTTCCCATGTAAACAGCCCTGGCTGCTGCGGCAGTCTATCATTATAGTTAGATGAACTGATTACTGTAGGTACTCAAGGTCATGGACAAAGGTCAAGATCAAATTCTGCCCAGGCCAAGCTTTTCGCCATGCACTGACCATGCATTTTAGATCACCAAGATAGAGCCCATAGTATTACCAGTGCTTATAGGCACAATTTCTGAAACGATTGCATAGGATTGCTTGGGAAACATATGATGGCACAAAACTACTGTTGTTTAATACAGTGCAGTGTGTTCAGTATATAGGATGGAAGACAAGTCAACTCTCATTCAGAATGTCAGGATGACACTTGCTACAGTGCAGCAGCAAGACTACACTGAGCCCGCAGGCTTCCTAAATCCATAATTGAACTCGTGGCCCATAGATGGTTCCTGTATGGATCTCAGTCACCTCAGACTCAACAGACACCTAACTTGTAGCCTATTTATATTGCCCTTATTACAGGGCTCTTCAGAGTGCTGCAGAAAGTTCCATTCACATGAATGGGCCTTCCCAACGTTTGGAGGTTCATTTCCGATAATGACCAGCGTTCCATATTATCCCTCACATATACTCAAGCATAAACTAGTGGAGCCAATGACAGACACACCCTGTAGATCTGAGTTTGTTATTCTAGTAATAGACATCTGATACGTGTTGTTTTATAGTCAACAGAAATCCCCACAGATCTCCAAGGCAATAATAACATGTGTTCCCGTAAACCAGCTGATGTTCTGTCACTGATCTGCCTCTCAACATGGTTCAATGTCACATAAATTCAATTCAATTCAATTTTATTTATAGAGCGCCAAAATATTACACGTCTCAAGGCGCTTCACAGAGCGTCAAACCTTCAAAGAGAGCCCATGAGCAACAGGGGCAATGAAAAACTCCCTAGAATTGGAGATATATATAGGAAGAAACCTCAGACAGATCCACGACTCAAGGGCCCAACCCATCTGCCTAGGGTCAGTTAAGTAGAGTAAAGTCATTTGTAGTATCAGAAGGTTCAAGCAGTCCAGTATAGGGAATAAATAGTCCATCAGTAATCCATTAGTAATTTTGGAGGGTAATGGGTCGCTAGGATGTGTGGCCCAGGGATCCTGGCAGGGAACCACAGCAGGCGATGGTAGGGCAATCATAGGGATGATGATGGCAATGGCACTCAGGGGGATGGGACTTCAGGTGTGATGAGGGCCAGGCACAAAGATGGCTGATGACTGGTAATGGTTCACCTCACAAGTGAGGTATAGGGGAAAGGGAAGAGAAATAAAGTGTGTTAGTATTACTATAAGTCATAGTGGTTGGTATTAATAAGTATATAAATGGGAATATAAATTATTATACTATAGAGGGAAAAGGCAGAGGGGAGAGGGAGTTGAATGACAGGACAGAGAGAGAGGGAAGAGGGAGAGTAGAGAGAGACAGAGGGAGAGGGGAGAGAGAGTTGTACGGCATGACACATGAGAAGTCCATGACAGTGCTAAAGATCTGACACTGCAGCATTGAACTACACATGAAGAAATATCCTGAAAAGAAAACCAGACCATTAGAATTAAAATGTTATCTTTTAATGGTGGCATCTTATTTACTTTAATATTGCTAGTTTACAAATGGCCAGTTACATTACATGAGACAATAAAGTGTTTCTACTCCCGTTTGTAGACTATTCACATAAATCTGTACAATTGTGTTTTTGACGAGACAAAATAAGTCACAAAAAACATTGAGTGCAATTATATAAAGCATGAGTAAGTGGTTTACAACATCTATATGACTGAGGAGTAATGCACATATCATCACTGTGTAGATGTAATGGCACTCTACACATCTGAACAATGTCTAATGGCCAAATCGACCCAGGTGTTTAAATGCTCATCTGGTTTCTGCACAATTCAGGTAGCTGCACTTTGTATACATTGTGTGGCAAATATGTTACTACCTGTAAACTGGCTGAATGACATCACTACATACACACACACACACTTAAAAAAATGAGACAACATAGTTTTGTGTGTGTTGGGGGAGGGGGGGTGGCTAATGGGTGTGACATTAATAATGTGTCACTCATTTGGGAAGCTAGTGATTTTCTAAAATAGATGACACTGAGGGGATAAGTCATTTTAGTGGCCAGGGCCCCATCAATCACTCCTTGCAGCCCGCCCCTTCTACTCTGGACATGCCATATATGGTGTTATATATATACTGTAGATCATATATGAATTTACATTATCCTTCCTACACTACATGGACAGTATGGGATGGGAGGTCATAATACAGTTGAAGCTACTGTGCAATACCTTGATTTACAATCTATAACTGTAGCGTTATTTCAGTAGGTTATGTTGACTGAGGGGGGTGTGTGGAGAGGAGGGGGAGAAACCTTCAGCGCAATGTAAGTCAGGTATGCCCCCCCCAGCTTTGCTCCAGTATTTAAATCCCACCCCAGCCCTAAGTTTAGCCCCATACAAAGCGCACACAGCCACTGTGGCACAGTGCAACCAGCTGACAAAGTTAAAGACCCTGCACTTGCATCAGGCCAACTAAAAAGGACTGTACACAAACAGACACATTCTTTCAGACTAGACCTAACTCTCTACAAATGCTCTGTAGACAAGACGGCTCGAACAGACATGACATTCTGAGAAGATGTTTGCATAGATTTTCTTTCTCCGACCTAGAAATCACAGTATCTGAGATATTTTGTTTGTTTGTTGTTGAGAAAAACTGTTGAGAATTGTGGTGCCTTGAGAGCAGTCTCACTGAGGTCATTTCTTAGCAATAACTTAGGAAGGAAACCCAGAGGTCACAAACACACACACACACACACACACACACCCCCACCACACACACACACACGATCCAAGTTAGACACTCAACTCTCTCGCTCTCTTAACCTTGTGCTGAATTAAAAAAAAAAGAAAATTAAAATAAAAAACAAGTGTCAGGTACCATGTGCATGTTTATGTGTGTTTATGTTGAAAGTATCTTCACATTCAGTATCCACACAGTCAAAAAGCATGCCGACCCACTGTCTATGCCACAGAGGAGAATATTCACCCTCCAAAAGGTTCTTAAGTTCTATGGCTTTAGATTCTAGGAATAACTGCTTTGGCAACCATAAAAACACACACTGGTGTAAGCTCTTCAAATATTCATGTTAATTCATTCATCTTAAATCATTTATAAACCTTTACTGAGGAAGTAAACATTATTAGAAGCAGCTTTCATATTTCTGAATTCTAGTCGTAAAACCAAAAGAAAAAAAACCCTCTGGAACATAGTTAAGCATGCATGCGACAACCATGTACATACATGTTTAAAATGTCGGCAGAGGTCAACCCTCTCAAGGTCACTGAGATTCGGTTAGAGATTTTGACCTGAGACTGTCCTACGGTCACTCTCATGACGATGAGCTGAAAAAGTACAGCAACCCCTCTGATAGGCTGTGCCGGGGCTAGTAGCGCTCATGGTGAGACGCCGGTCTATCTTGGCTTGAGTCGATTGGATTTCTCAGGCAAATATCACTTAAGCTAAAGTGAAATGTTTTAACCGATTGCCGATTGTTGTGAGCCAACCACATCTTGCCAACCATCACTGCCATCATTCTGAAAGCCTACTGCCTACCATCACAGAGGTCAGGTTAGTGGAAAAAAAATGGTATTACATACCATACACATGATACAAATATTAGCATTTGTTTGAAAGTTTAAATAGCTTCACGATTCTATCATAAATATCATAGTTTGTTTTCTTCTCAGTGACTGAAACCTGGTTAGAAAGTGTTTAGAATTCCAAAATGTCACAGTATTTTGAGAGGATTTCGTCCTGTTCCAAGTGACACAACCTGCATCCAATAAAACAAGCACCTGACTGAAGCAAATCCTACAAGAGGAAAAAAGTGCTGGGGTGGAGGGGGGTTGAAGCATGGTCATCATAAACAATCACAAATGGCAAATAAACCCCTGTTGTATAAAACTGCAGACAAGAAAATTTTAAAAATAAAATAAAACCTTAACAAACCTAATAAAAAGAAACGTTAAACAAAAATACAGAGTTTCCAGGTTCCAGTTCAAGAGTCACTTGAAAGAGATGAGAGGTTATGTCAGTTCAGTAAACCGTTAAATTTCAAATCTCACATTCTATTGGATCATTTAAAAAAGTATGTAGATAGTGTAAGGAGAGATTAGAGCAGAGGGGATATGATATGAGTCCAGAAGGCAAGAGAGAGACACTGAGAGAGGGCCACACAGAGGCTCAAACAAAACCATCCTCTCCCTTTCTCTCTCTCTCTCTCTCTCTCTCCCTCAGCCCTCATCAGTAGATCGTCGGGCAGTCGGTGAACTTCCTGTCGAAGTAACCGCCAACGTAGATCCAGTCCTGGGCACCAGTATGGGGGTTGGTGCCCTGGTGAAACCACCTGAGCAGGTAGGCACAGAGACACACATGGGCAGATATGAGACCACTAACGTGAAGAGTTTTACCCACTTCATGAAATCAAATCACTAATTATATTAAAAGGAAACGTATGATTAAATTGATCTTTGGAGAAGAGCTCAAAGGATGTCTACTCAGAAACATTAGGAAGGAATGTAATGTCCGCAACACTGATAAATTGCTCCCGTTTAATGAAAATGCAACGTTTCGACCCTCCTGATGAAGACCCAGTAGGGTCGAAACGTTGCATTTTCATTAAACGGGAGCAATTTATCAGTGTTGTGGACATTACATTCCTTCCTAAGTTACTCTCCATTTGTCCTGCACCTGCAAGGTGGGATGTGCACACAGCTACTTTTCTTAATACTCAGAAACATTACACACACATTAAGATTAAGAAGATACTGCATCCAAAAAAAAAAAGAATTTAACAATGAGAGACAAAAGCACAGTTACTTTTGTCTCTCATTGTTACATTCTTTCTTTTTTTCATGACTTTTTCTTTGGTTTGTGCCAAAATGTTGTTGGGAATGGTTCAGTGTAAATTAGTATTAATGCATCTGCGAGGCTTTCAGTGTGTGTTAGCGGTCAAGACTGACATTGTAATGGTGGTGGTTAGAGAGGTTCCCCCTTCACTGTGAAGCGCTTTGAGTGTCAAGAAAAGTGCTATATAAATGTGACATGTTGTTGTTTGTGCTCAAGACTGACCTGTTAGACCAATCCTCTTCATCTTTCGCTCGCTCCTTTCGTGACGCTCTCTGTTTCTCCTCCAGTCTCTCCTTCTCTGTACTTGCCGTGTCTTAAACACAGAGAACAGCAACACTACTTCAACACAAAGTGCTGACAAAGCTACTGATTACAATCGCAGGACACCTACAAATATTTGAAGACACTAGATCATACAGCCAAGATAAGATGGGCTTGTATTAGACAGGCTGTCTAATAGCCTACAAGACATTCTCTGCGTTCAACATACTGTACATAATGGTATACAAGGCTGTCTTTGCGTTCAACATACTGTACATAATGGTATACAAGGCTGTAAGGTTATTGTCAAGGTGTTACTACACTCCCTGAGCTGAGCAGTCATATAAGAGACCTTTAGTCATTTTATCATTCTTATTATTGTACTACATACAGTACGAGATAACTCATGAAGTACGACGAACAGATAAACAGACATGAAATTGGTAACACTCGCTCTATAGCTCGTCGCTGCTACCGGAGCGGGACCACAGAATCAGCAGCAGGTCCTGGGACAGGACAGGACAGGACAGGGCAGGACAGGAGAGGACAGGACAGGACACTATTGCATCAAAACGTTGGTCACTAGCACCATTAAAGCCTGTTTTAATTATTTGTCAGCTTTTCCGGTCCTTTCCTGGGTTCAGTCTTCCAAAGTGGCCCAGGAGCTGCTGCAGATAAACGGGCATGTTTCTCTTACCGATGTCTCCGTTCTCCATGGCTCGGACGTCGGGGCGAAGACGACAGTCAGTAGGTGCCAGCACCTTTTCCATGCCAGGTTCCAGCTCGTTCAGAGACATGGCGAAGTTGGTGAAGTTGTACATCTGAAAAAGAAATTGAGAGAGACTGAAACAGTGAGTTTCTGCAGAGAAAACGGGTCAAGTTATGGATTGGAAGTTATACATTTAATTATTGGAAAGCCAGAATAATAGTGTGTGTGTGTGTGTACCTGAGTTGAGTGTGCAGGTCGTGGTGCTATCCTCCACAGCAGGGTACTTCCTGGAATCATGGTGACGGTCTCCTGAAGCTCAGGCATCTCATCAGCATCGTCGCCTCCTGCACTCTGCTCCTAACCACCACAAACATGGCGCATCACTACAGTGGCAGTGAACAAATGTAATGTCCCCAATACTGCTTTAAGCTCCCATATTTAATGTTTAAAATGCAATGTTTTTGTGCCTTTATAAACATTAAATAGGGCCTACTGTAAGTAAAGCTTCGCCTGTGCTTCGCCCTCAATATAGTCCCAAGTAAATACCTGCCAAGTCTTAATCTGTATTGCCATTTGTACGCGTTGTGAAGACAGGCCACAAGAGGTAAGTTATATCTTTTGTGTTGGCTCACTTTTACCCACAACATGCTATCCAGCAACAAAGGATTCCATTCACTATGCTAAGCTAACCTAGCAGGGGACTACCACAATGCATTCACGGAGACAAAATTCTTTTTGCTCACTTATCGAACTCTAGGGGACACGGTGAATAACCCAATTTCATACAACGGTGGCGTGTTCCTTTAAAGCCGTGTTGTGGGCATTACATTTTTTCACTGAAGCAAGTTCCATTTGTCCTGCACCTGCCAGAAGGTGGGATGTGCACACAATAACTTTTTTGAACATCACTACAGTGCTCATGTGCACAGATCAGAGGGTTGCCTATGGCACACATTACCATCTACAGTAGAACATTTTATGGACAATTTGAAACAAGACTGTGGCACATCTACAGAGCATCTACACTAACAGGTCAGACAAGGCACTATGTGGTTCCTGCTTCTATTATTTCCTAGTGTGCAAAGGACATTTTTTGGTAAGTTATGTTTAGTAATCCCCATCTACATTTTTGTTGGGTTTATTTGAAATGTTCTAGCATTACTCCATTAGGGGCAGACTGTAATCTAAAATGCAAATGAAAATCGCCAAATGACCTTGAACAAATATGATAGATCACTTTATGAAGAATGTGTGGCAGAATGTGTGGACTACCATATTAAGAGCAGGATCATAACAGGGCTTAAAGGGTTCTTAGGTCATGATCTTTTAGAGCATCTAACCAGCTGCCAACTAAGATGTCTGTAAGCCATACTGTATCTAACATTCAGTTCCTTGATTCAGAATACTGTTAGAGCTTTATGCAAATACTAGGACTATAGGATCATACTTTTGGACTTTCTGAAAGGCGGAAGGTGCAAATTCTACCCAGCCACTAGGCTAAGAAATCACAAGCTAACCATACTACTGGACTTACAACAACAACACTACTGCTATGCTATCAACTTTACCTTTATGATCAACCACTGCATGTGTATAACTTCAAAATAAAAACAACAGTAAGAGCCATTTAGATGTGTTACGGGGACTATGATAGAGCACCTGAAGTCCTTTACAGTGCATCTATAGCACTAACATTCTCTTACACAAGATCAAAACCTTATATTTACATTTCTGACAAAGTCCATGTGCAGCTCTACCTGTTTGTGTTTCTTGGAATCTCCTCCCGATTTCTTCTCTGCTTTCTTGTTGGCCTCATACACTTTTGGCTCCACACAATACAAACACTCTGTCCACTTGCCATATAATATCCGTCGCTTCTTCTTACTGCATACACACCACAGAGAGAGAGAGAGAGAGAGAGAGAGAGAGAAAGAAAAGAAAGATAGAGAGAGAGAGAGAGAGACAGGGATGGATGGATAGATAGATGGATAGATAGAGAGAGAGAGAGAGAGAGAGAGAGACAGAGAGAAAAAGAGTGAGAGAGACAGAGAGAGAACAAAGGTACTGGATCAGGTGAGGGATTAGGCAAACAAATATGATATGATCAAATAGGATCCATTTACTTCAGTGGAGTCAGATATGCTGTAATGTTGCCAATGAGGCAAGACACCGTAACATTATATTCCACTCAGCCCTGAAAGAACAGGCTCACCTCTTGTCCTGGATGTGCCCCTCCACTCTGTGCAGTTCCTTCCCAAACATGCCGCACGGCTTGAAGTTCAGAACACATTTATCCCCAGTGCTGCATCACAGGACCAGAACAGAAGCAGGAAACACATTCTTAGTCCTCCATTTTGAAGAATGAAACGAAACGCAAATGAAAATGAAGATGTCTTATCAACTCCGACTTACCTGTGATTCACAATCTCCACCGTGCCATACTGCTCGATCCAGAGTTTACCCAGAATGACGTTGTGCACACAACAGAAGGGGTTTGTCCAAGTGTACACCTCCCTGTGTCTGCAGCATAGCAGGACAAGAACGGTTGGTTGCTTATGGGAAATACACACGAGTCCTTGCGACTCGAGTTGCGCACAAGGCAGCATGGGAACACCCAGGCCACCTGAAAGCCAGATATCCCTAACTTTTTGTGAGTAGTGTGTACAGTACATGCAGTTTATTTAGTATTTAGTATTTAGTTTGTGGCACCCATACTCACTTGAGCAGCTCTAAAGTCATGGTGCCTTTGGGCTCGGCCTCCACACTCTTGCCCCAGAACTTGAGTTTGGGGTAGATGGATCCGTGGAACTCAAAGTCCTGGTTGAGGGACTGTGCATGGAAGGCACTAATAGGGGGGTGGTGACTGACTTGCTCCGAAATCAGACGGTACCCCTCATCCTCCCTGTGAACATGTGAGAAGGAATAAGCGTGGGAAATGGACACTCAGTTTTACTTAAATCATAATCAAATTCAATCACTTTCAATCACAGACCTGGCTCAAAATCTGGTATAGACCTTCAAAGAACAGTGATTACTTGCACGGTCCTGGACACTTTCAATAGGAAACAAAGTGGCTCTGACGGAGCAATACCCTCATATAGGGTTTATATACATACAATCTTTTGCCAGGTTCATGGACTAAAAGTTGCCGCACACTCAGGCTCCATACGATAGGTCTTTACTTAACTACATGTCGGCCTATAAGGCCCTCATCAGATTTTCATGGGTCCATGGACTACACCTTTCAAAAGCATATGGGCTTGGCATAGGTTTTTCTGATCGCTTATAATCCTTATGAACTAAGCCTGTGACCTATGAATTCCTTCTGCTGATCCTGATCCACGGGCACAGGGAAATCCTCACACATACACATGGTTAAGGAGGGATGATTGAGTAGAGTAGAGAGTTGACTAAGTATAGGCCTATGCTGCTGTGTGTAGATAAACCAGGCTCACCTTACGAGCTCGTAGGTCTCCCCCAGTAGAGGGTTGAAGGGCTTTCCAGTTCTGTCCCACTGCGATGCCACTGCTGAGACCGCAAAGGCAGCTACCAGCTAGAAGCAGAAACATGATCATTAGATCATGACTGAACATGCACATGTCTGCATACAGCATGGGTGATACTATCTGTGGCTGCGCGCTTTAATGTACACAGAACAACTTGTTCAACTGGTCCACGCAGTGGACGAGAGTCGATTTCATGCCTCAGTGGGGGCCTGTTGGTGGCTCACCTGCATGCGGTCTATGGAGTCTGACAAAGTGCAAGCCTTGTGGATGAGGTATGTGTGCTCCATGTACTCGGAGAGGCGCTGCAGAAAGCTCAATGGCTCATTAAAGATGATGGGCATTGTGATCTTTGACAGCTCCTGTTGATGATTCACGACAGAGTTAATTAGAACATCACACACTTGAAAGGACCACAAAACAAGTTCACAAGGTCAATTTGTAGACATACCGGTTTAGCCTCTCAGTCTCACAGTGCTACATAACATTTTCTAAACTATTCCACGCGCACGTATTAAACCAGAAAAGCAGACACGGTAATGATATCCTGGTAGCCAATATGCATTGTTGAAATTCTTAACATCCTCACCATGCCAATGCATTTCTTCAGGAAGCCCCAAACGCTGAAATTATTTCTGGCAAACATGGGTGCTGGGAGAGTCGTCCTGTGGAACAAGTTACACCAGAATACATTAAGTTACACCAGGATACATTACACCAAGTTACATATAACATGGAGACGATGACAAACAAAACACTTAATTCTAAAACGGAATTAGGAAATTCTAAAACGGGATTAAATTAACTGTTGTAAAATCCAACACAAACATACACCTTGACTGTATTTTGTTCTATAGTAATGCGCTACCACAACTTACACAAATGCTAGAGTAGCTGACTGTGTCTCAATGTTGCTTGGCAACCATTCAGATAAAGGAAATATATTTCTTGGCGTAAAAAATATTTTGTGTGAATACATGGTTACATTTCTCGTTGCTGTACCTTTGTTTCATGAAACCTTGTGAGATATACTGTATGTAGTAACCGTTTTAGAAAAGCAATACGCCACTTACCAAGTCCATAGTTTACACTGATTTTAGTGCAAACTACGGCCTCTCGGGGCTTATTGTTTTAGTTTACGCTGAGACAGACTGAGATACCCACCTCCTCTCCCATACCCCATTCTCTGAAAGTGCACTGCCATTGGAGGTCTGTTTGCCCTCATACACAAGCGCATCTTTAAAGCTGACCTCACAGGAGTCGTCCGATTCCAGTCCTATGAGATAAGAGGGCAAAACAGAGGCCAATCTAGTTCAAACAAGTTCAAACAAGTACAAGTAAACAGTCTTTACATAAAGTCATTACAAGGGGCCCAACATTGCAACATCACTTTCTCAGTTAAATGTCATCACATGAGAGCTCGCAAAAGTAGCCTGTAGACATTTCTTGGACGTTAGCACTGGCACACTAGCAGACTTGGCATTGCATTCTGTAACTGACATCCCTGTATGACATAATACATGCCGCTGCCCCCACGTGTGTTCCTGAAATGATCAGGATGCTTCAGCGTCAACAGAAACGCTCACCTGTCTCCGCGTCATAGAACTCCTCCTCGCTGTTCATGCTGAGCGGTTCGATGGGCTGCCAGTGTCACTCAGAGGGCATTGCTCCTGGGGACGGACACACGACCACGACCACGACTGCTCGCTCTCTCTCTCTCTCTCTCTCTCCCTCTCTCTTGCTCACTCGCTCAGGCTTCCCCCAGCTGGTGCTCACCGGCTCTGGCTGAAACCTGACACAGGGAACACACACAGCACAAGTCACGCAGCTGAGCGCACCTTCACAAATCAGCACCTCACACAGAGCCACACACACACAGTACAAATTGGCATCCTACACAGAGTGGGCCCCTAAACAAAAAACCGACTGCACCCTATACAAATAAGCACTCTATACCACTTTTCTAAGCATACAAAGCAGCATAGTACACAGACTTTCACCCTATACAAATTGGCATACTTTACGAACTTCAGCACTACATTACAGACCTGCGGGCCAGCAAGGTACAGGGTAAGACAGCAAGAACTAGCTACCACTGTGTCTTTGAAAACTCTCTGAGCTTTAGTCTTAGTTTCCTGTGGCCTGAACTACTTTGCCTTTCACCATCATCGCTGAAATTAAAATCAATTCCAGAACAGAGGCTTCCCGGTTGCATAATGTTGTTTTTCTGTGGACTTTCGCAGGCAGGTCAAACCACCATAGCCTTACAGTGCCAGAGTAAATCAGTCATGGCAGGCATGTGGAGGCTGATAAGACCTTGAAGAGGAGGAAAACCAAATGAAAACGGAAACGCAAGAAACACACCCAACAGGGGCAGTAACCATGACGACGCGCTTTCTCACAGCATTCTGCAGTGTTTCGGTGATCACTTCATCGTTGTTATGGTTATGGGATTTGGCGGATGTTTTTGTCCAAAGTGACATACAAATAAAAAAAATACAACAATCTATTTAACAGTGAACAATTGAAAAAGCTGGTCAGACTACATTAGGGAGAAGAGCAAATATATCATCAAACGGTCTTGCAAACACATTGGCATGCTTTTTGTTTTGTTTTGTTTTAAATCTGACTTTTACATGTTACACACAACTGAAATCCACTCATGCAACATCCACTAACGTTTAGGTGAAAAGTTGTGTGTGCAATCTCTGTGCAATCACTGTGCAAGAATCGACTAACATGCACCCTCGCAAAACATTTAGATGAATAATTTAGTCCCTGCAGACGGCTGGTGTTCTATGCTGCTGCACACAAATTCTGTGACATGTGCAAGGGAAGTATGTAAGCACGGAAGGGAGGCATGCAAGCACGGAGCAAGGCCACACATGAGATGCCGTTTAAGATTTAAAAGGTCTTTCAGCACTCAGAGCAGCGCTTCTCTGTACAGAAAAGACTTCTCTAACTTCCACAGAGCGCACTCCAAGAGAGGCTTATGAGAACGAAAACACCTGCTGGACTCAGTACAGATGAAAATAAATACTGGATTAAGTGAGGGGCTCACTCCAGTTTGTCTCACACTCGTGTCCAAATCTAGTGTAACCATATGTTGTCCATCCATAGTCTATAAAGCCTCTGTACTGGTACAATAGTGTCGACCATGGCCTTTCCATACTATTTTGTAATAAATTGATGGCTCTGTACCATATTCGTAAACGCAGGCATTACACAATCTTGGCAAGACTAGTATGTCTGGTCTATTATCTAGGTGCGGAGCCTAAATTTCACTGACATTCCAGAAGTTGAATCCCAGATATTAAGTTTCTCTGAGCTTCTGAGATTTTGAGATTTGTTCAAGGATGAGGGCTGCAGAGAAACCTTAGGCTAGCTGCCCAGGAAAACATAAAGGGATACATACCAGCATTAAGATATTTTTCTGTGAGTACACTGCAAACAAATAAACCAATCACTGACTGTACACTAATTCTAAGAGGAGCTCACTGCTAATCGTATGAATCCAACACATGTGCCAGACAAAATGACTAGATGAGTGCAATTAGCCTAACAATGTCATCATGGTTCTAAACACTAGATCAACTGAACAACCTGAAATGACCCTTGCTACAGTAGGCTACACCCAGCTGCACCCACCATCTCTGAATTACACAAATGGATAGCAGCCATGCAAATCAGTATGGATTGCTACAGAGGCGTTACTGAAAGATATCACACATCAGCACAATAAAATAAAGTACAAACATGTAAATTTCACTGACTGGGGTGAATGACGTAGGCTTTCAAATGTTCTGCTGTTTTATCTGGACACATGAAGAGTTCAGATGCAAAACTGTCTAAATCCATCCATTTCTTTTCAATGAGCATTTTTCTTTTTTTTAGGTTTTGCCTTGAAGGTTTTTGCCTAGAAGGCTTTTTAGGTTTTTGCCTAGAAATCGATATTTCAGACCATGAAGAGAGTGGTGTTTAGTGGATTTTGAAATGAAATGATGATAGCCTACAGTATACTGTGTGGGGAGCATTCACTCACAGGTGGCATTTGGGTTTTGCATCTGAACTCTTCATTATGGATTGACACCCAAACATCCACCCAATTTATGTAGGCCTACCACAAATACAGCATTTCTTTTTTTATTTTGCAATGCCATCAAAAGAATATACAACCTTAAGCCAGAACAAACCATGTCAAGGTAACGAAGACAGAATTAATACAGAGTATAGAGCTCCCCAGTCCCGCCCCTCCTCCGAGAGAGGTGCTTGTCCGGAAGTAAAATTCTCATTCATTTCTCCCATTGACTTCTGGAAAAATTCGGATATAAAGAGTTTTAGACCATGCCTTAGGCTAACCAGCTACGATGTGACTCATAAGCATATAACTTATAATTTCGAGTGAAAAAATGAACAGAAAATGTAAAAAAAGCGAAAGGTACAAGACTGTGTACATATCTTAAATTCCGAGATAGAGAACTCAAATCCCAGGATGCTTTGCAAACGTACTGCTTTTGAGCCACCGGTCAGTCACAAACAAATGTTTCTAGCTAAATTGCACTTTATTCAAGTGCTGTACTGTAAAATGCAAAACAACAAGCGTACCATATCCCCAGTTGAGATTGTCAGGCTACAGTTGAGCAACACAATGGTGACATTTTTAGGTTTCCCATAATATGTTTAACCAATGCAAATGTAGCCTAAGCGTTGCAAAATGTGCTAGAACAGATCTGACAGCAATATCAGCCTGTTAAGGCGCTGGGAAACTGATACAAGTACCCAACCCACCCTAAGCCCAAGAGAATGCCGATCCCTGCTCTGCTATTAAATATACCGCGTCAAAACACTTCCACAGTATCCTTAGCTCTCTTTTCTCACAACTTGTTACTGACGACTGAACCACAAACCCGTGCTCCTGCACATGAGCAAACAGAATGTTATCCACTGTGTGGCTAACGCTAAAGCTAACGAAATGGCAAAATATCAACAAATCAGCTGAGGGGAAGCACAACAGCAAATTAGATGGACAGCTGTGCTGCCAAGTTCAGCCAATGGTGGGAGGCTCAGCAGAAACTGCCAGAAGCATAATTCACGTTTCAATCGCCGCTAAAGGTCAGCCAACTCAACCAAATGCACGGCACTGAAGTCGCTGAACGCTTGCACACAGCAGAGCAAGCAAGCCCCCTTATATGCCCCATAATGTGGTTACACTTACTGCTCGCTGAGTGTATTAGCTACGTAACTTAGCCTGGGGTAAAAGGGGCTATCTTAGCTAAGCTAACAAGCTTGCTACAATATCATTGTGCGTCCAAGTAAGCCATCATCACCCTAACTCACGAAATGAGACTCATGTAGCAGATTAGATTACTTTCATTTCATTTAAGAACACCGTTTCTATCACAGTGACCGACACTTCTCAATGACATGACGGTGTCCACACCACACATGCATTTCACTTCTCGTGCAAACTCAATTGCTACCTTCGACTTTGATTCATGAACCACAGCTGAGAAGCGACCATGGAAGCGACAACGCAAGCTAACCAGAGAACCAAAAGCTCTTCATGCTGTACCAGTGCTGAATATCATTTGAACCAACTAACGTCAACTAAATAACTTTTGATAAAAACAGCAAATACAGAACGACAATGGCTCATCGCGAAATTGAGACTGACATTTTAAGCTGATATCAAGAAATGAATTGTTTTACCTGTTGTGGTCCAGTATGTAAAACTGTTTGTATTTCTCCGATGGGACAGCAAAATATTCAGCAGCTCATAAGTCAGAAACAGGGACGGAAGTGTGTAGTACAGGTCCAATCATTGATGGATATTTGTCCTATCACTACGCAAGGAATTCCAGGATCACCAACAACAAACATTTCGTATGGGCGTGTGCGCAATGACAGACACACCGAACACCTATGAGAATATAGATATTCGCAGCCACTGAACGCCATAAAGGGGTGGGGATATGTCCGGAGGCGGGATATAAAACGATAGCTATGTGCTAAAAAGGGTATGGATGGGTGTTATTTATAAGCGTTGTCATATTTCAGAGTTAGTTTTGACAGCTGTTGTTCCTATCTAGTCCATTGCGATTATCTCCGGGCAATTGCCCATTAAACTGTGAACTACTTTAATCCGTATATTTACTCAATGTATTAAATTCAATGTATATTTCATTATTTGATAGGTCTCTCGGACAGACCACCATATGTGTGTGAAATGGCATTAGAGGCATTCAATAACTGGATTATAATAATGTTGGTTGATTATAAATCAAATTGTCGTCATGCAGGCCATGACTTGGGGTCGTCATATACTGTAATGGTAGTTCAAATGTTTCTTTACAGTGGTCAAGGTTACATTAAGCCTTTTTTCTCTAACTTGCACGGGGTTAAATTCGTTCATCGCAAGTTAGCAGGACGCCAATTTTGCCGCAAGATGGCATAAGTGGACAAAATAGCTGTGTTGTCTTAGCTCAAGGAAACAGAGTTTGCATGTCAAGTTTTAGCCTACAGTATGCAACTCCTTGTGTCTTGAGTCTATTGAATTGAATACTTTAATGTCATTGCACAGTATACAACGAATTGCCTAGATATGTCTGTTTTAAGACAAGTAGCCCAAGTATTTTTTACTCAATTAAAATATTAGTAATTATTTTGTGTTGTATTGTTATGATGATGATGATGATGATGATGATGATGATGATTATATTGGTGATTATTGATTGGCTAGTAATAGCTGGCCCTGTAGCAACTATAGACCACAATGTTTAAATCATCACAGCAATTACCCGAAGAAGACGGGCATGGCTATAATTAAACTTTCTTTAAGCATTGTACAGACGAATAATAGAGAATAACCATTTAGGCTAGATCTACGCAGGCTGTATAAAAGGATATTGCTTAAGGTTGCATTTTTAAATCATGTGGGGTTTCTTTTGCCACTGAGGAAACAATCTACTTCCAACTATAATCGTGCAAGGGGGGCTAACGGATCAGGGCAGGGGGCGGGCATATAGCCTAGTCATCAACCCATACAAGTTTAGTTTGTCACACATACACCCACAAAACAGTTGGTTGAAACGAGACCTTGGACGCGCAAAGCAGTCACCTCCAACAGTGACATCACAAGTGTTGACCAGCCGACCTCCTAGCCTACACTGCGATGGACAGCAGCTCTACATCGCCAGCAGGTTTATAGAGTTAGGTTATCACAGACAACTGTGACAACAATTTGGATAACCTTTTATTTCAATGTTTGCAAAGCCTTCATTGGCTTATTTTAAAGGATTTGTAAAACAAAAAGACAACACTTCTACGGTACCAAACTTGGGTTAATGACGAAGACAAGGCAAGACGCAAATTCGCCGTGCGCGCGACCGAACAAGCGCAGAAGTGGACAAGCGATGGGCGATGGAGAAGGAGACGTCTGCGCGCCACCGGATCAAGTGCACGGGCGGCCGGTTGGAGAGAAGCACGCGGCACTTGACGGTTTCGGGCAACCCCAAACAAACGAGGAGTCGCAGCCAGCAGAACTTCAAGATGCGCAGCCAAGCAAAACTGTTACCAAGACCAGAGTAGGAACGGCAACCCTCCGGCGCACCCCGAGTGGAGGCAAAGAAATGAAACCGGAGAAGGGAAAAGTGTCCGGGAAAGTCAAGCAAACGAGCAGTGGCAGCCAAAAGAGCCGCAATAAATCGTCAGGCCGGAGAAAACTGTCTGACGCTAGCAACACATCTGACGACCTGAGCAAAGATTCCGGATGCGCCACTGGAAAGCTTTCTTCCGCGAACAGCAGCTCGGAGATGTCTGACTGCACCTCCGAGGAGAATAAACTTTCCACAGACAGTGACATCGAGTCCAACAGTCGGGATGGGTATACTGATGGAGACAGGATTGGCCTGGGGGACAGTGTCTCGGACATTAGAAGTCAAGACACAAACATCATCTGTTCATCAGGGGCCAATATTAATTTGGCACCTGGCAATGGCATTGCCGAGGGTAGCATCTCCCCTGCAGACGAGCGGTCTTTCGCCTCACTTGACAGTCGGCTGAATTTTAGCTCCTCGGTGGCATTTTCTGACCTGACAGGAGAGTATGTTGATGGAATGCATGATGAACTTCTCCGAGAGATCGAGGATTTAAGATCAGAAAACGAATATTTAAAAGTAAGATGAGATTTTCCATTTAAAGCAACATTTGGATAGTTTAGATTTACATGCAACTTTTATCATATTCCCAAATGTGTTTGTTTGTCTCTGTGTATGAGTCTCGTGTGATGACAGGACACTTTGCACGTGGGTCACAAGTCTTGGATTAACGCTCCAAGAACCGATTACACTTTCGCTAATTGTCTTGAGTGTCCTCCGTCATTGTCACGACACACGATTTAAGGACGAGGTCAAGGCGCACAATCGAATACATTTTTAATCCCAAACACTAATATTGAGAATCAGTCGCTGTGACGCAGCGGTAGCATAAGTCCTTGGCTTGGCAGTCATATCCAATGTGTCTTACGTCAGTGCGCACAGTGGAGTGCTATCCTTCGGAGGAAGGCGCACGGCCACGGGTACTGTTCCCTGTGCGGCGTCACATGGTGACTTGTTGGAGGCAGGCACACATAAACCAAAAATGTCAAACATATATAGCATACGTGTTAATGTTTAAAATACCATGGCGCCATGTGATGGGTTTTTGTAGATCACACCACATATATTGTCATGAAGCCCAGCAAAAGTATTTGTTCAAGCATAAGTAAATTGTTATAGGTGCAATTACAATACAAATGTGCTTATATTGTCCATACAATGTTACAAACAAATTGGGCAGTAGCACAATATTTATTGCATATTGTTGGTGAGAGTTGTGCGACTGACTGACTGACTGACTGACTGACTGACTGACTGACTGACTGACTGACTGACTCTCTGTCCAGGATGAGATGGAGGAGCTGCGCTCGGAGATGCTGGAGATGCGCGACCTGTTCCTGGAGGAGGACGTGTACCAGCTGCAGGACCTGCGGCAGCAGCTGGAGCAGGCCAACAAGAGCTGCCGCATCCTGCAGTACCGGCTGCGCAAGGCAGAGCGACGCAGCCTGCGCGTGGCCCAGACTGGACAGGTGGACGGAGAGCTCATCCGAGCCCTGGAGCACGATGTCAGGGTGAGTGGTCCTATGTGTGTGTGTGTGTGTATGTGTGTGTGTGTGTGTGTGTGCGTGTGTGCGTGTGTGTGTGTGTGTGTGTGTGTGTGTGTGTGTGTGTGTGTGTGTGTGTGTGTGTGCTGTGCGGGTGATAGAGAGAGAAAGAGAAAGAGGAGGAGGAGGAGAGAGAGAAACAGATTTGTATGAGCAAAGAGGGGTTGTGTTTTACAAGACTTCAACAGGATGTGAGTATTATGTGTGTGTTTGTGTGTGTGTGTGTGTGTCATTTTCAGGAACAACAGGGGTCATCAGGTTTGTGAGCTTGCTTGTGTGTGTGTGTGTGTGTGTGTGTGTGTGTGTGTGTGTGTGTGTGTGTGTGTGTGTGTGTGTGTGTGTGTGTGTGTGTCGTTTTCAGGAGCAACAGGGGTCATCAGGTTTGTGTGCTTGCTCGTGTGACTGGTTGTTAATGTGTATGAGTATGCACAGGGTACTTAGTTGAGGAAAACTGGAGGAGGAGGTTTCCTGCGCCCAACGAATTCCATCTCCGTGCTTCATCTGTACAGGATGTTTGTTGGAAACCTCAGTTGCACAACTTACATGGCAAAGAGAAAGCGCTTACAGTAGGTTCAGTGAGTCAGAATGTAGCAGAACTACATGTTGTGATTATCTTTGCCCTGTCATTATGAATCACAAGACTTATCTTCCTATAAAGAGGTTTTACGCAAAAGTCCTTGTTTAGGTTGTGTCTCAGCCATATGCTGGTAGATTTATAGGTTTGGAGAGGCAGTTGCTTGTACAAGCTGGAATGTGTGAAGAGGAGTGTGTGTGTGTGTGTGTGTGTGTGTGTGTGTGTGTGTGTGTGCCACCTAGGATCGTGCATGTGTGAATGTGTGCGTGTTTTTGTGAGCGTGTGTGTATGTTTGTGTATGTAGTGTGTATGCGTGTGTGTGTGTATGTGGTGAAGTACCCTCACTCTGGAGGTATCCCAGCTCTGTTTGAAAGGGATCTCTCTCTCTCTCTCTCTCTCTCTCCCTCTCTCTCTCTCTCTCCCTCTCTCTCTACCCCTCCTCTCCCTGTGCCAGGCAGCCATACAAACCCACTCATTTGCTCATTTCCTTGTGGCGGGCCACTCACAGCCAAAGCATTCTTCGGTTTGAAACTACACAACCAATCAGAAGTGGGGGCTCTTCCAGGAATTCCAGGGCATTAAAAGACTATCAGTGCAGCAGGAGTTACCACATCAAAGACTGCTTCGTCACCAAAATTGCTCCATGCTCTGTGTAAATTCTTGTTATGCCCTTGTGCTGTTTATCATGGAGAGCAAGTTCAATTTTAGACAGAAACTCTGTTCCACGGTCTCCCCCCAACTTCTCTCCCTTCTTGAGATGCTCTGGGGGATCATGCTTTACTGTAGCTTAGGGTTTTGAAATGGCCGTATTTGACAGCAGTGTGATGTTCATAGTTTATAATACACTATGATAATGTCAGAAGGTGTTAGCAAGCTATTCTATGTTTTCAATAACTGAACAAATGTTGACTACAACATTATACTACACACTCACTGAACTGCTGGTTGACACAGTAATGATAATGCACACTATTGCACCAGTATTTCTGGAACATGACAGGTAACACTTACTGGACACAGTTTAGCGAGATGCCAAATAGGCACACACACTGAGGTGGAGCACCTCTTTATTACAGCTGTGTGGCCACTGTGAGAATGGCTATGCTCAGTCTATTTTAATGCCCTGAGGGAGAAATTGATACCTTGTTTTGTGCAAAGTGGGCCAATAAAAGGTTTGTGTGTGCTTGTGGTGTGTGTGTGTGTGTGTGTGTGTGTGTGTGTGTGTGTGTGTGTGTGTGTGTGTGTGTGTGTGTGTGTGTGTGTGTGTGTGTGTGTGTGTGTGCGCGCGCGTGTGTGTGTGCGCGTGTGTGTGTGTGTGACCTCCACACAACTTCCAATCTCAGGTTGAATTTCCAACCCTCAGGCAAAATCTACAGTCAGGAAGTGCTTACTATCTGACTTTGAATCTTTTAATTTCTCAATCATCTCCTCCATTTCCAACTCGTATCCAACAACTTGCATCAGGAAAGGGGAAATGTCACCTCCAACCCTAGTCTCCGAGAGGAGAGGAGGACAGAACAGAACAAAACAGCTCTGAGCCCTTAGATAACAGAATCACGCGTACAGAATCACATGAACACTACAAAGATATCTTACCCATGGTCCTGCCGTGAGGGAAGACTCCAACTCTGTAGCATAGCAACGGCAGAAACAAAACAACACCGGGGTTTCTTAAGAATTATCTCTGCGGTCATGTGATTGATGCTCCCATCATAAGGATATGGATTGTGCCTCAGTGCCGCAATAGACCATGCACAACTAAGGTCAAAATAAACCATGGTTTATTTACACACACACACACACACAAGCAAGCTCACAAACCTGATGACCCCTGTTGTTCCTAAAAATGACACACACACACACACACACACACACAAACACACACACAATACTCACATCCTGTTGAAGTCTTGTAAAGCACAAAGTCTTTGCTCATACAAATCTGTTTCTTTCTCCTCCTCCTCCTCTTTCTCTTTCTCTCTCTATCACCCACACAGCACACTCACACACACACACACACACAAACACAAGCACACCCACACACACCCACACACACACACACACACACACACACACACACACACACACACACACACACACACACACACACACACACACACATACAAACATGCATGCACACATGCACAAACCCATAGCGCACACCCAAACGCAGACACGCACACACACACACACACACATCAGGGATCAGGGATAAATCTGAAAACCCTTAAATTCAGGACATGCAAGGACAGATACTTAAGAGATGTTAGAAAAAAAAAGATATCCTGTCTATATATATCTCTGTGTTGGAGAACCTGTGACTGAACAGAGGCTTCTTTGATAGGTGGCGAAGAGCGTGTCCCTGCGCTTGCATGGCGAGCTGGAGTCTGTGCAGAAGAAGAAGGCCCAGCTGGAGTGGGAGAACGACGAGCTGCGCGAACGCATGCAGGACCTGGAGGTTGCCAATCAGGTCCTGCACACCGAGATGGACAAGACTCGAGAGGTAAAGAGCACTCTCGTCTGAAAACAGCCGATAGACAACACATTGCAAAACTCAGATATCTGGGGAAACTCGGATATCCATTCATGTTTAAAAGAGACCCACACCGTGGTTTTTGACTCACAAATAGTGGGAAGTGGAGGAAGAACAAGAACATGTTTCTCCAAGTGTAACACCAAGACTGGCTGGCAATTTTTTTGCAGTGGAATTGACAGGCTTGCTTTGATGTTAAGTCTCTAAAGGGCATAGAGAAATCTGACATTTCTAGGATAATGACATTTGGGAGATTCACACAAGATATCGTAAAAGGATAGATGACCCCACCCACAACCTCTATGGCGAATTCAGACTCTCCAAAAGCAGCATTCACTTCTTAATCCAATTATTAGACTATAAAGACATTTTTCGCATTGTGTGACATTATTTTGCTATCCCCAGGACTGGACAATTGAGTTGTATACGTACATACACTTAAAACCAAAGCACTCTGCCATATTGTGTCAGAGCAGAGATCAGTAAAGGTCCGAATATAATCTTGCGTCTTTGTCCCGCGCACACAGTGTGTGACAACATTGTGTCATCAACACTGCATATGGTGGGTGTTGTGTGCCTCCCAACATATGTGACTGTGCGTAAATGTGCACGGGGGAATATGCCACTTCTTTAATAGTTAAGCACACCAACCAATGCAACACAGATGCCATGCCATGCCATGCATGTTGCCCATCCTTATTGCAACAACCTTCAGGGTCATGCTTAGGAGACTATACTATGGGTGCAGACTGACATGCTGCACAAGTCAACTCTTTGAAGATCACACTGTGCTTCACACGATCCTTTAGCTGTATTTGTCAGCTCAGCTGGGCAGGGGGTCGGAGTGCTGTAAACTGATTTCATGATGCCCCTCGACCAGCGCAACCCAACCCACAACCCAGCCAGCCCTCGTCGTCCCATTGGCGACTCAGGGGCTCGGGGTGCCCTTGAACCCGGGTGGCAGGCACCCACGGGCGTGGTAGACAGCTGGCTGTGAGGCAGGGCAGTAGCGCATAGCATGTAGGGGTTGAGTTCCAGGCCAGCACAGCTGACACTCTTCACAGCCTCCCAAGGGGGAGGAGAGGAGAAGGAGAGACACACAGGGAGACAGAAACAGAGAGAGAGACAGAGAGAATGAAAGAGAGAGAAAGGCAGACAGAGAGAGAGAGAGAGAGACTGAAAGAGAGAGAAAGGCAGACAGGGAGAGAGAGAGAGAGACTGAAAGAGAGAGAAAGGCAGAGAGAGAGAGAGACTGAAAGAGAGAGAAAGGCAGACAGAGAGAGAGACAGGGAGACTGAAAGAGAGAGAAAGGCAGACAGGGAGAGACAGAGAAAGAGACAGAGAAAGGCAGACAGAGAGTGAGAGACTGAATGAGAGAAAGGAAGACAGGGACTGAGAGAGAGAAAGAAAGAAAGAAAGAGAAAAAGGCAGACAGGGTGAGAGACTGAAAGAGAGAGAAAGGCAGACAGAGGAAATGTCTAAAAATAGATAAGAGGAGGAGATCCCTCCAGCCTGCCTCCTCTCTTATTATGCCCCTTGGCTCCGAGGATTTAGGATGTGTCCGAATGTGGGTCAAGACATGACATTTCGGTATATATCTATAACTTTGCAAAAAAAAAACCTTGAAGATTTCCGGACTTTTAAAGTCCTGAATCTGTGCCCACTTCTGCAGTCTGTCATTGTCGCTCTGGTAAAACCCCAGCCCTCCCCCTACAGACAGGGCCTCCATTTTGATCAGCTCCTCTCCTTGTCAGATCAGCTTTTGTTTCACCTCCTCGTGTCCTGGGTCTCCCCTCCTGTACCCCTCCGTCCACCTTGTCTGCTCTGAGACGGGGCCCTGGGGTTTTCCTCCGGTGGCAGGGCCGTCCCCACTGTCCTCCTCCCCCCGGCATGTGGTCAGCCCTAATCCAGGATTCGGTGCTTAGGGGCGGATCGCAGCGGCTCAGCCCCAGTCCGCTCATCTCAAACAGCTGCTCTCTCCCTCTGATCCTCACATGCAGGCAGGCAGGCAGACAGGGAGCCAGGCAGCCCGGGCAGGTCTCACACACAGATTACCCAGCGTCACAAGCACCAGACTATGTTTTATGATATTTTTAATAGGGGAATATGCCAGTTTTTACTGAATATAAAATAGCTTTATTTCCATGGTGCTGGTGTTGGCAGGAGTCTAATGTCTGGTATAATGTGTGAGCAGTGTAGACAGTGTAAGATGACTTTGGATGACTTTGGATGAGTCATCTTGCTTCAGCCTCGTGGAGCCCAATGAATACAACCTGTGCACTTTTATTACATTCGAGTATGTCTACAGACAAATGTTCAGGTGGATTATGGGTAAGAATCATTGACCTGTTAACACAATTTTAAATTTATAGGCCACTTCACTGCCTCAAGAGCATGTGGCTCAGTGTGTGTGTGTGTGTGCGTGTAAGAGGAGGGGGGATTCAAACAGGGACATGGTCAGGGTGGTCTGATGGTCATAAGCCTTTGGGTATAGTCCTGCCAAGCAACAGATTTCACCACCGTCCACTACCAACATTTCAACAACTTGCCTCCAGACGTTCATGCGCATAACAAACCAGCCAAGTCCTGTCTAGCCTCCACAAATGCACTAATCTTGGGTAGTCCATACTCTAAAGTCTGCTAAATGGCCGCCGTCTGAAAATTAATTAAGAGGGCTATTTTCTTTAAGCCTAAATGACAGTAGGTAGCATGTCCCCAGCGAGACCGGATCACTCAAGTTATTTTTATGTCACCCACGGGGGCTCTGTGAGCACGTCTCGTTATTAGGGTCCCTGAACTCCACTCAAAGGCCTAGACAGGGTCAGAGACACAGAGACTGACACTCATAAAACATTCCAGTCATATCCAGCACCGCAGAGATGTTTCGCTCGTATGAACTCTGTGTTACTGCGCTTGACCGTGGCGGTCATCTGTTGTTTTGAAAGGTGTGTGTGTGTGTAAAAGGAAGAATCCAGTCCGAATGAAACGGTTTAGCCTTGTGCATACATTTTGGACATCCTTTTGTTTCCCCTATAAAGGAGCCCTGAAGAGGGTGACCTGGTTTTTGTCTGCGAGGAAGTATGTGGGCAGAGTGGTTGAGTTACTCGATCTGAGAGTCTGTAGGAGTGGCGACTGACACTCGAGTCTCTCTGGAGATTATGGGGGTGAAAGATATCCCTTCAAACACTTCTATCAAAGTTGACCCCATTCTCACGTTTATGGGACACCGGGGGGACATACTGTAGACAAGGCCGGGGATCGTGTTAAACCTGTATTTCCATAAAACTTCACCGTATTCACCTATGCACATACACTGAGAGAAAGATAGCAGGAGTACTGTATCCATAATGAACATCAGTACGTCGTCCTTTCTTTAAGAGTCAAAAGATTCTGTGTTATCTCACTATACTGCTGTGTACAAAGACATCCTTGTGCTTGATTTCAATAGTTAATTACTCATATCTATGAATCAAATTCAATCAGCCCACAACACACTGGAGTCCTTTGAAAACTCTGATAATTTGATTCCACAGAATTCCCTGAGGAGGAGGAGTTTGAGGTCAACATCTGGCAAGACTGAAAAGAAGCTCTCCCCACAGGTAAACCACCCTTCCGCATAATGGAGGATGATGACTTCTCCAGTGTACTGCTTTGCAATGATTTGCAGTGGAAACAATGTGTGTTATTGGGAGACATTTAAGATCATATGTAAACGTTTTTAAAAGGTCACACACTTTTTTTTAAAGTATGGAGTCTTTGGGAGATTCTGCTCCCAAACTCATTTACTGGTATCTTACCACCACAAGTATATAAAGTGAAAGTGAAAGTGACACTGCCATTGACGATGTATGTGTATTTGCTGCACAGGATGACAGTGCTGATCTGAAGTGCCAGCTGCACTTTGCGAAAGAGGAGTCCGCGCTCATGTGCAAGAAGCTGACCAAGATGGTCACCGAGAACGAGACCATGCGGGAGGAGCTGGCCAAGTACCGGCTGCTCTACGGCGACGTCGACAACGCCCAGGTGTCCGACAGCATGGCCAACTCGCCTCTGGCCCGCGAGGCCGAGGTCAAAGTTCACCTGCGGCTGGTGGAGGAGGAGGCAACTCTGCTGAGCCGGAGGATTGTGGAGCTGGAGGTGGAGAACCGCGGACTGCGGGCGGAGATGAGCGAAATGAGGGAGAGCGAGAGAGACGCACGAGAGAGTCTCGCCGTGCCGGTCTGCGCGGACGGACCTGAGGTGGGCGAAAGGCTGTCTTCCGCCAGTGAGAGGGACGCTGGGTCGGCAACATCGGTTGCTACGCAAATCCAAACAGAAGAACGAGGGCACTGCCCTGAAGATCAGGAGAAGGTCAAGAGGAATGGCGCTGACCTTTTGACCTCTTGCACGGACCTCGGCCGGAAAGACCTGAAGACTCTTCTAGCCCTTCGTGATCAGGCTCTGCTGGTCAGTTCCGCCATCGACCTGCTGAGAGCTGCTCCGACCAAAAACGGCATTTCGCCGTGCTCAAACCAGAAAACCCCGCCGCTGTCCCCGTACCTGGCCAAGCCGGAGGCTGACCACCACTCGCCCAACGCTCTTCCCCTTCCTCGGCCCCGTGACCTACCCCTCCTAAGCCCCCTCTCCGGCGAGTTGGACCTGCTACAGTTTCAGCTGCAAGCTCTCCTGGAGCGTATGAAGAGCTTAGTGGACACAGCGGACAGCAGGAGGACCCACAGCTGGGGACCCGGCTCATGTGACCTGGCACCTCCTCCTTCTCCTCCTCCTCCCGAGGAGCCCATGGAGCAGCAGAAGGAGGCCCTGGTGCTGAAGGTGGATCTGTCCCCCGGGTGCCCATGTGATCAGGAGACCCTGGTGCTCCTCACCCTGCAGCTGCGTTGGTTCCTGCAGCAGTGGCGGCAGGGGGAAGAAGCCAAGAGTCTCTTTGAGGTAAGGAATGAAGAATGAGAATTAAACATTTAGCTTTTACATCCTCTGTTTGGGGGAGAGCACAATTACATAATTACACAATTATACAATTACATAATAAAATTGTAATGATAGATTCTCTAAAACTGACAGACTCTTTTACAGTGATATATAACTGTTGAGTTATCTTTAACCATTACTATGAAGACATTATATTGTTTCATGCAATGAGAGTTTATTGTTGCCAGCTTTTGGGTCCTTTTTCTAGGCAAACTTCAGAGGTCTATTATCAGAGTTGTCATGACAATGGTCAATAATTGCAAAAGCTCATTTCCATGTCAGAACATGGTCTGTGTAGAGAGACACGGCATTTCAGTCTTACCGTGGTGAAATCACACTGTTTCCCAGCGAAAACCTTAAACAGGACAAAGGAAATATAAATGGTTCTTGAAATGATTACATTAATGTGGACATTTGTTAAGCTCCATGACTGATGGATTAAAGGTGGGAGGAAGTGTATGGGTAGACGATGAAAAGTCAGCGATGAAAAGTTGTCATTGATGGATAGCCCTGAGCACTAGCACTGTAGAAATGGCATAAATACATAGCTGTGTTAATGTTAATGGACTCGGAGGCTGTCACTGAGAGTGTGCGTCATCTCAGGTGGGCTGCCAGAAGAAACTACGTCTCCTGATGGAGGGGGAGGAGGTGTCCGACTCAGAAGAACCCAGCAAGACGAGCCCCACAGCCTCAAAGATCTTCCCCAAACTGGTAAGAGTGTCTACTTTGGGACACAGGAACATAGACAGGAACATATGAAATATACAGGATGTTTTACTTTTATATCTGTTGAACTTGAATGTATAAATAAAAAAATGAAAACATATGAAAATGTAATCATACCAAGCTTTTGTAGAAAAGTTGAGTTGAAGGACATGAATGTCATTGTCGAAAGAAGGTTCTAAAAGCACATCAGGACAGCATCAGAACATACATAATGGAGCACACAGACTTTGTGTGTATGTCAATGTATGTCCATGGACTTGCATACTAGGAAGCAGATAATTCAATAAATGATGTGTGTGGCTATTCTCTGAATCTAGTAATAAGAATGGCAAATTCTCTTCAAAGCAATAAAGGTTTCATTCATTCAAAATCAGCTTTATTGGGCAGGTTTGTGTAAACCAACAAGGAATTTGACTCTGTACAACGAGTTGTACAACACTCAACAATAACATAAAGAATAACAAAAATACAGAATAGAATGAAGGGCAGTCAAGCGCATCCATCCATGTAACTGTGCGTATGTTACCCACACCGTCCTCAGGTGGACAGTGCCGAGGACATGGTTCTGGCGGACCTCAGGGCGGCCATGTTGGACCTGAGCTCTGAGCTGCAGGAGGAGCGGCGGTCGGGGCTGGAGATGGCCCAGCAGTTCGCCTGTGCCAAGGCAGCCTGGGCTGTGGAGAGGAGCGAGCTCAGGAGCCTCGTCAGCAGGGTGAGGAGGGGTCTGCCAACCACGCACTGCACTCTAAGTGCCACATAGAACCAAAAATGTGCTACATACTGTATAACCAAAAATGGTTCTATGGTTCTATGGCATGCTTCAAATATATATATATATATATATATTGCCTAGAAGCCTAGCAAAAGTATTTATTAAAGCATATGTCAATGCTTTCAGTTGCAATTCCAATACATACTGTATGTGCTTACTTACAATGGCTATACAATGTTATAAACGAATTGTGCAGTTGCAACACTGATGATACCAAGTGCTTACACTACTGGAATAATTTCCACTATGATTACGTGTATGCTTCACATAGTAAATCTGTAGTACTATGTACAGCAGCTACAGAACCACAGTTAGACCACAGGAACTCAATTCATGTTCTTTATGTGGTCATGTTCTACTCTCAGCTGGAGGGCTCAGCCAGCAAGGCCTCGATGAAGAACCTTCCAGACCTGAAGGTGGCGCTGCAGCGGGACCACGTGGAGAAGCTGCAGCACCTGCTGGCGGACTCGTACGCGGCGGTGATGGAGCTGACGCGGCAGGGGAAGGTGCGCGAGCGGAACTGGAGCTGCGAGAAGCAGGAGCTGCTGGAGTACCTGCACCAGCTGCAGTTGGAGCAGCAGGGCTGCCATGGCAACAGCCACGCCAAGATGGCCGAGGTACCACAACAGTCCGCTTCATTTTTCATTATATGTCAATAAAGATGAACGATATTTAATAGCCATTGTTATCCAGGGTGATGTTTAATGACCAACCAATTATCAAGCATCAACACAACTGTTGCTCCACAGTCAGCTCCAATCTCATCTAATCTTGCTTGGTTGCTTTTCTTTGTACTGCATTTGTCCACAGCTGAAACTTACATTCAACATTGTGTAGGGATGCTTGATAGGCCCTTGAAATCATTCTTCAATCAGCTCAGTTGAAACAGATTTACTTCCTCTACATGGGTTTACACTTCAAATAAAAAAAAACTAAGTCAAAAGGGGTAATTCTACATCCAAGTACTGTAAGTAAGTCAGTCAGTCAGTCAGTCAGTCAGTCAGTCAGTCAGTCTGTAAGAAACTTAGTAAAATCCCAGAGTGAACTCAGCTGCCCTGGACGTTCACGAGGCGGCATCAAAGGACGGACGTCGTCGTGTGCCCACCGAATTGAGGCTAATCCGCTGTTTGGGCTGCAGTGGAGCGGGCAGTAGGCCCACATACTGTAAGCTGCAATCCGGGCATTACGGGCAAGGCAGGGGACTTAGACTCGCCACACTGACCAGTATGAGTGATACGGAGAGAATGAGAGGCCAACCAAGAGGAAGTTAAAACAAGATGGAGGTGGGAGGGGGGCCTTTCTCTTGGGTCTGTGACCCATGGTGTACATTTGCTTCAGGCTCTGTGTGAGGTTTGTGGGTCAGAGGGAGAGCTGACTTAAGTTTCGAAACAGATTTTTTTTTTATTAGCGTGGCCTCCATCCAGTTCAACATATAATTTACTTCTGTTGTATGAGTAGTCTCTATTTTGATGACTTTGTAGTTTTGTGAAATCCTTGTTATTTTTTGGAGATGAAATAGTTCCTGGCCATGGATTTGTGTGGTGCTCTTTTTTGTCCACCCCAAGGATCCTAATCCCTCCTCTCTTTACTCCCTGACACACTTTCCTGAGGCAGATTTTTCATTTGATTACTGTGCGACCATAAATGCTCAAAACGAGTGGGCTACCCCACAAGTCGACAAAATGAGATCCCACCCACCCCCTTCCATTTTGCTCTACTCAGCTGAAGAGCCAAATGGTCATTTGGGTTGGCTTCTTTTGAAGGCTACAAATCCACTTGTGTCGCATTGAGTCTTCACTCACACTGATCTTTGTACGAGCTGCCAGAGCATTTTTCACTTCTCATTTCAACATAACTAAAGCTGTGTGTGTGTTCTCTTTCAGTCCTCTGTTGGCAAGATGGCTGAGAATGGAAGATCTTATGGGACAGAGAGGTCAGATTCTTCATTCATTCAAACATACACTTAATCAGAACAATACAGTCTATAAACACACAAACAATATCACTTTCATCTCTCTCTTTCTCTCTGTTACCATGACATTACAGCATCAATGCCTCTGTGGAACTCCCTGTTCACTACTATTCTGATCCTCATCTTTTTATGTGTGACATCTCCAACAGGATTAAACACAAGCGAGCACAGCCTGACATCTCTGATAAAAACTGGGTGTACCTGAGCCAGGAGGCAGCGTTGCTGGACCAGCCTGACGCCTATAAGACCTGGGACTGCCCGGTCATGCCACCCAGGTTCCCGGGGCTGGACCTCCAGCAGGAGTCGGCCCAGAGGAGCCACACGGCCCCGGAGAAGACCTCCCTGCGGATCTACTACAGCCCGCCGTCCGCCCGCAGGGTCCACCTCTCCAAGCTGACCTGGGACAAAGAGGAAGCGTACGTGGAGGGGAAGACCAGGGAGAAGCAGAGCGGAGCTTTCCTGCCCAGAGCGATGAGGAGCAGAGGAGGAGATGAGGGCATTGGGGCTTTGAGCTACCAGGGAGGCCTGCCGCTGGAGTTCCATGACATGCTGGAGTGCGGTGGTGGTGTTGGTGGTAGTGGCGGCACTAGTCCCACAGGAGGCGCTAGCAGGCTGCCCTGCGGCTTCCAGCCTCCCGCCGGCCTCCCGTCCACCTCGTTCCTGCCGTTCGGGCCCCTGCAGGCGTCGGCCAACCTGAGCGACGACATGAAGGAGATGACGGCCAGCGTGCGCGGGGCGAGCCGCGGCAGCTCCCTGGAGAGGGGGCGGGGCCTGATGAAGGACGCCTGGAGCCAGACTCAGGCTGCGGCCCAGACTCAGAGCCGAGCGCTGACGCACGCCACCACGGTCAGCACGGGCATGCAGACGGAAGTCGTCCGCGGTCTCTCGGCGGGGAAGTACTGGTCCCCCCGTGGCACCACGGCCTCGCTGGTGTCCCCCCGTACCCAGCAGATGTCCTCGTCCCTGGAGCGGGTCGGCGGGCGGGCAGAGAAGCCGCCCCCTTGTTCCACCTCGCCAAAGCTCTACCGCCGCCACTCGGCATCGTCACCGTTCTCCTCGTCTTCATCCCCCTCTTCCTCACCTTCCTCGTCGTTCCCCTCGTCCTCGCTCTCCTCTTCCTCGTCCCTCACCAACCCGTCCCGGCTAGAGGCTCCGAAGGAGCGTGGGCTGTGGGGTCTGTCCCAGAGGGGGTCCGTAGGTTCTGCCTGGGCCCGTTCCACCACCAGCAGAACCGGTTCCGTAACGGCGCCAAGCGCAGACAAGTCGGCCGGACGCAAGCCCGTGGGGATCCACCGCTACGGCCTGGTCCAGGAGTTCCTGCGCAACGTGTGTGGTCGCGGGGACAAGCTTCCGACCGGGGCGGCTGAGAAGGCCGGAGCACCCACGGTGCGGAGGGACAGTATCGGCCCGGGGGGGCAGAAGAAGGCTGAGCGGCCGGCGTCACGGGTTCCGCTGGTCAGGAGCGACAGCGTGACGAAGATTGTGAACCGGAGGTTCATGAAGCAGGGGCAGAAAGACGAGACGGGCCAGACTCAGACTCAAACCCAGACACCGGGCCAGAGCCAGAACCAGGCCAGCAAAGTGCCCATCAGCAAAGACAAGAATGCTGGTATTGCCACACTAGAGGTGAGTAATGCCACCACGGTTTTGACTCTTGAATCCAACATTTAAAGGCCTATGAAAAAAAAAACGAGTTTGAGTTGTTGCAGCCAGCAGCTAAATTAGCCAGGCAGCTACAGCACTACACTCTGGGGGCATGAAAACAGAGGCTCATGAACATGCCCCTAGAGTGTTGCACCGTAGCTACCTGGAAGCTGGAGTAAAAAAAGAATGTTTTTGTTTGTGTTCGTACCAACAGAACTCTGTGACCTCGAGAAATGGAGCTCAAAGTGAAAAATCACCAGATTTCTCCTTTGAGGACTTTCCACTCATTCCGTAATTTCCCCTTGGGGACTAATAAAGTATACCTATCCTATCCTATCCTATCCTATCCTATCCTATCCTGGTATGTCTGGCATGATCCAATGTCCTCGTCAGCTCCATGAGAGACCTTGTCACCATGTGCCCACAGGGTCTTCTCTTATGACGTTCAGCATGCACAGTTTGCGGTCGTTCTTATCTTTTCCTGGAGGATAGGGAGATAAAGAAGCCTTTCCAAAAATTGCTCAAGTCTAACTCTAAGGCCATGGCTTGTGACCAGCGCACCGCCCGGCCCTAAGAGAGCCGTAAAACCTTCTTACGCATGAAATTACCCAACACAGAAACTTGCGCATTCAAAGGCTTCTGAATCTTTTTATATTGCGCACCACATGGGATACATTTCCAGCAGGAAGTTCTCCCAGGCTGGTTTAGCGCCACAAACAGAGACTCTGAAGTGTACTGTAGGACTAGACTGGGGGGTTTAAATGTCACCATGATGTGCCCTGACAGCCTTCTTCCTCCTGTGTTTGTTTCCCAGCGGGACGGCGCCTGTGACTGCAGCTCTCGTTCTCTGACTTCCTGCTTCGCTCGGCCCTCCCGCTCCAACCTCCACCACACCCACGGCCAGTGCAGGCTCCGCCCCCATGACTGCCCCACAGCAGCTGCCGTGAAGAGCGCCGCTGCCCCTTAGCAACGAGGCGCTCCCGCGGTCATTCTTCTTCCCCCCCTGGTGTGTTAACCCTCAACACCACCCCCTTCACCCTACCACCACACACACACACACACACACACACACACACACACACACACACACACACACACACACACACACACACACACACACACACACACACACACACACACACACACACACACACACACAGCTGACAGCATTCCCACAGGTCCTGAGAAACCCAAGCCTGGCACCACTCTGAAATTCAGGCCAATCTTTAAGGATGGGTGGAAAGAGGCCGAACAGATGAATCGTGTCGAGTTCTGCTGTACATGGGCCAGTGCAATTCGATTACCTACAACAGCTGGATTTGGCCCGGGGGGTTATTGAATAATGCACTCACACTCACACACACACACACACACACACACACACACACACACATACACACACACACACACACACACACACACACACACTTCGAGGACTTTGGACCATATGAGGACAAATCACTTTTATTGGATAGGCTCCAGTCAGATACATATGTATTAATTAAATAGCATGTTCTGAATGTTTTTGTACATATTAATCATCATAGTCATTTTCTTTAATGATAATTAGCAGTCATGTCTATTATATGTTATTAGACACTGCAGAGGTGACAGTGACGTTATGAGTCAAATAATGCACAATTGTGGTATACTGTATGGTGTGCTTAGTTGCATTGTGACACATTATCTCAGTAGATGCCTTATGTATAAACCCTTTACATCAACGTATACACGAAACAGACAGGAAAGTGTCGGACCAGTTGTTTTTTTCTGTATGGATATTTTTTATGTTAGATTTTAATAGGTTTAATACTGTATTTATTAGTAAAAATGCAGTCAGGTACTATATCCCATCCAAAGGAGATTGTCAGCGTGGTCACCTGATATGTCTGATGCACTGCGTCCAATCAGATACTGTAGTCAATGCTGTAAGCACATTTTATTAAGTTGGCTTAGAAGCAGAGTGTATGTAGACATGTGTAAGTGAAATGTGTTTGAAGTATTCTACATATTATCTATTCATTTGTAAAATAAATTGTATAACAAATTGTTCTTTCCAGAAAGCCTGTTTTGTCATTCAGTAGTCTCTCTAAAAAAAAACCCAACATTTTTCTGTTTTACAGAGGACGGCAAGAGTCATTTGCATATGAACATTTACCTTTAGCTCTGAGATTTCAATACATGAATATTTATATGGCGAATGAAGGGACAGACTCTTCAGTGCTTCCATGTGGTCATGTTTGTCCTCTCTATGAATCCTGTCCTCTGAAGTCTGTGTCATCTTCATGAATATCCATGGTTGATGTCTAGGTCAGTTACAAGTCATCACTACTATGACGTCTGGAGGCACGTGACCAGCTGACAGGCACATCCATTCTGACATTTATCAGACGCTTTTTTGACTTACATATGTCAACTATATTACAAGGGATTACGTTGTCCCTGGAGCAACTTGGAGTTAAGTGCCTTGCTCAAGGACACAACGGTGGAGGCCGGAAATTGAACCGACATCTTTCAAGCTACTGCACACTTGCCCAGCTCTTTAACCACTACACTACCACCACACACTAGTAGACCTTCGGTGCTTTACTATTTAGTGTTTGTCCTGACTGCTTCGGCGACACAGCCAACTGATGTGTCCTCTCCAGAATTTGGCATCTGTGCTTTTGACGAACTTGGCTTAATAGTTCAATTATTGTTAATGGGTTAATTGCTTCCCTATTTGTGCTAGCGGAACGCCAATCTCCCAGGACAAACCCATTAAATGGTTAATCACGGTCAGTCTTTCCTGCCTCTCCTTCTCAGCTGGCCAGGTCAAGGTTCACCCACTGAGGGGGCCTAACTAAGACTCTTAAGAAGCATGACGCGTGACACCTGGGCAGTAAGCCGAGCTGGACATGTCTGTTTTGTGTCAGTGTGTGTGTGTGTGCGTGTGTGTGAAGGGGAGTGTCACAGTGGTCAGTGGAACGGGCAGGTCCGACTGCCTGCCTGACTCTGGCTGACCCGAGCAGCTGTGTTCTCAGTCACATGCCAGAAGGACAGCAGCGAGCACCTTCAGCGAAAGAGCGAAAGTCCTGGTGCCTTAAGCACTTAATGAGCTGAACGCATCCCTCGCTACTGGACACGTTGCATGCACTGACCAACGCAGACTATAGCTGTTAGTAGTAAACAACAGGATAGAATTGAGCCGCTTAACAACGGTCTCTTCTACATGAGCAATACTTGGACAGTGTTGCAGTTGGATATGAACAGTCATTAAGAAAGAGCAATTTAACATAAAAAAGCATTTAAAAAAAAGAATAATAAAAAAGCAATTCTATGCTTTTTACAAGATGTCATTTTACAGTGACCACAGATTGATTGGGCATCTTCAAACAAGCTCCTCCGACTATTTCGATTTAGGTCAAATACACTCTCATAACAATTTAGTTTAAGGCTGAGGCAGTCACTCTAAATAAGCTATTTTTTTTCAAGCAGCCCTGTAGAGCCAATTCAGCGGCATTCGCCTCCAGTGAAAGCTGATCACCCTCTCTCTCCCTGTCTCTCTCTCCCTCTCTTTCCTTGTCTCTCCTTCTCTCTCTCTCACTCACTTTCTCTCTTTCTTCTGCTGCTGCTGCTGTTGTCTGCAACAGCTGGCTTTACTGCGGTCCGGTAAACGGTCTCCCATGGCAGCCTAATGTTTTCCTGACAAAGGGTCTCGCATGTCCCTATTGCTGGTTAATCTAGCGTGGAAATCAGAGTGGGAAAACGGGAGCCAAGACTGAGCTGAGCCGAAAGTCGTCAGACCCCCTCACCACTACTCAAATACACACACACACACACACACACACACACACAGACACACACACAGACAGACACACACACACACACACACACACACACACACACACACACACACACACCATCCAAAAGCTCTCTTTGAGGCATCGTGGGCAGCATTCACTCATTTTGGGACTCAGTTCTGTGCACCCAATTAGTTCATAATGAATGAATGAATGAATGAATGAATGAATGAAACATAGACAGACTGCAGTCAAGTAAACTCCACTGAGCATTTTAATGTCATGACTTGTCTTTAACCACAGTCAATCGGTGCAGACTGGGTGTTCAAGTAGGCCACTTATCTCATTTAGAAATACTGTCACAGTCTAATGAGTCAATTAGATTTTGAAAGACTCACATGACTCCATTTATGTCTGAGCTTAGAAGCGTCTCCATATTTCAAGACCTCACAGCTGACATCCATGCTCTTGAATAGCACTGCCTCCTAGTGGATATAAATGGACACTACACTGTACCTCTAATTCTTCAGGCATGACTGTGCATTTCCTTTTAGGCCTGCCCTGCTGTTATATTGCCATTGGATGGATGTATTCATACAGGTCAACTCCAGTTCATGGGCATCATACATTTAATTGAGAGCACTCTGGGAGCACAGTTTATGGACTTAGCCAAGCTAATATACTTCTTGGATGATTAGCATTTTACTGTACTGAACCTCATTAAAAACACAAAGCATATAAAACTCATAAACACATGAAATATGTGCAAGCCTGATATTTACTTTAGGATAATTGTGCATTGTGGTCAAGACTGGTAACATTGGCTAGAGGATGGTTGAGAAAGCACAATGAAAAAGCCAAGCTGGCAATTCACAGAGGTGACTGTGGTCACATAAAGCCCCTTCGATTGGGACTTTTCGTTAGGGTACAGCTATACCCTTGGGAGGGGAAACGTTTTCTTTTTAAGTGTGATTAGACACAGATGAACAGTGTTTCAATGAGGAGGAGATACTTAACCAAAAGAGACCAGAATAAATGGATGCATTCGTTTTTTAATCACTAATTGTAGCCATGACGTTAGTGGATGCCACCAGCCCACCACAGACCCAAACCTCTGCCACACTGCACACTTGTCTGAGATGAGCTTGCAATGGCCTGGGAGAGGCTGTAAGACAGGCACTCAAACTCCCGATGGTGTTTCATCCATCACCCGAACAGTCATCTCCCCAGGACAACCCCAGCATGGGGAAGAATGAATACCGCTATGCATCACTTGTCTGACATTGATATCACAAAGAGCATCTATTATGCATCCCATTTGCTGTTCATGTAAGTGGTCTTCATTTGTCAAAAGTCCCTACTGATAGCATCCGCGCAGCCCTCCCTCTGAACTAAAATAGCAAGCACGGTCTGACATCTATCAAATCTACATTTGTGAAGTTGAATTCCATGTTTTAATATTAGGACTTCTGAACAGGCGTATTAAACAGTTTGAATAGTTCCTGCAAAACCCCAATACGCTTGAATACTTTTGCTGCAATATCACTTTGTAAAAAAAGGGGTCATTAGTGTGGGCATACTGTGTTTACATGTGTGTGTGTATGTGTGTGTGTGTGTGTGTGTGTGGGCAAATCACAAAAGCAGTTATCTCTTTTATGCCAGAATGCTACAAAGAGTTGATCTGATTGTTATGCTGATCTAAAGTGTACCCGTAATCCAACCAGCCGAAGCACAGATTAAAGGCCCTTGCTATAGCATGGGTTCATAGGGAGTCCACACAAACAAACACACCAAACATGTTACTGAGATGCTTATGTGCTCCAAATAGTCCGCATGTTACACGATAGTTCATGAAGGAGTTGATGTGGAGTTGATCAGTGTAAAACTCGCCAGATGTTAGCTGTTCAATGTACACATGAAATGTGTAATATTTGCTTTTAAAGGAAAGGAGACAGACACAAGGCACTATAGATGTCATTTCTTCATTTATTAGTCGTACAATTATGAAAAATAATAATCATAAAAAAGACTGGAAGCCCAAGATTATTTACATTTTTTTCTCTTTTCTTTTCTCAGTTCCTGTAGTGAGGTTCACCAGAGTGTATAAGGTACTCTCAGTCAGATGTTAATAATTAGCTATCATGATATGTTGCGCTTTAAAAAGACTTTGTCCTCCCTCGGCTCGAGACAAATGGCAAACAAAAGAAAAAAAAAAACATTACAGGCTGTACATACAGTACATACATACATATACATATACATATATATATATAGATATCTATAAAATCAGAATCATTCAAGTATCAAAATACAGATCGCTCGAGGCTATTTTACAATCCCATTAGCATATGTTCGCATCATCATACATCATCATAGTCATCAATAGAATCTCATCAGTCCCATTGTAGTTGCTATGGTGATAAGCAAAGGTGCAAACCCCTAGACCAGGACCGTGTGGGGTGCGTGCGCACACCGTGCTTCAGAGCACTGTACTGTACGCTGTACCTCAGACATCCAAATGTACCACAAAAAGAGGCAATCAGTATCTATAGTCTCATTCAGAACTGTTCAAACTGCATTTCAAGAAATACATTTGCATGGACTTGTTTGGCTTCAGTGAAGATTTCTTTTCCCCCAAAACTGTTCTCTTGGCTCTTTTCTTTATTTTGTTTTTATTTTCTCTCCTTTTTTCTTTTTAAAACTTCTCATTTCATTAGACAGCCACTGAACTTCTGAGTGAGTAAACCACTAAAACATGATAAAGATAGAAAAGCTTGGTTGACCATTCACTCTTTAAAAGCTCTGCTACCTCCTGATTATATATATATATTTTTAAAAAAGCCAAAACACATCCATCCAGGAAGAGATGATGTCAACTGGTCTCAGATGGCAAAGAGAAGCCTTACTCGATTTTAGGATCACAGTTTATAACTCATTTACACATGTCTAGAAGAAATCATCAATATATTTCACTGAACGAATTGGGCATAACGTGGATATGAATGTACCATAGTTCTGAATGACCCTTGAACAATTGGACTCAATAAAGGGGTAGGTGCAGATGCAATATGGTAGTGCTACTTAGAAATGCAACTCCCAGTCCAGTATTGCACAAATTTAGACGGGGTAGCAAATAGTCCTATGTAAAAATCATTAACTTTAACATAAACATCGTACCTGTTTCTCAATAACTACAAATAGACAAATTTCAGGTGGAATGAACGAAATAATGCACAGCGTGTTTTCCCCATAACTATTTCACCTGGGTGTCAACCAGGGTGAACAGATTATAAGCAGTTGCTCTATGTTTTACAACCTGTGATGGATCGTTGCTATAGATGCAATCTATATTTAGCTGCTTTTTGTTTGACCACTGGAACGAATAAGACAAGTCTGCTTTTCATCAATTCACATTGGCTCGGAGGGAATGCCCAGAACATCTAATATGACCTGAGGAACTCATACTGCCCTCTTGTGGCCTGACTGGAGGCCTTCATATCTCCCTGTTCTCTCTCACACACACACAAACACATTCACACACACACACACACACACACACACACACACACAGTCAAGGGGATATGAGTGTTGTGTCTATTCTCCAGTGAACGCTGAAGGTGAGATGAATATGCCCGAGTGATGGGATGACGTCACACACCAAGCTTGTGATGAGAGCGGAGAGTCGTGCCGTTGCCTGCCAGGGGGTTTAGGGTCAGCAGAGTTATGCTTGCAGGTGAGTCATGCTTGCAGGTGAGCCCGACCCTGAGGATTCTGGTTCACTAACACGGCAGCTCCTTCCACAGTTTGTGTCGTGTCGAGTTGTGATGTGTTGTGTTTTGTTCTCAGTGTGGCTGGGTCAAGATGGATGGAGGAGGGTGGTGGTTGACGGGGGGAATGGATGGAGTAGTTCCTCCACTCATGTCAGTGTTTGAATTGTAATGCCGTTAACTGCTGCGGACAGCTGGTGAGGGTTAACTCTAGGTGTTGGTGGAGCCCTAGGGTATTTTGGTTACCCTACTGACACCGAAACCAACCCCCACACAGACAACCCCCACCGACATGCAGACTGTTCACCTCTCCCACACCAACACAGCTTCAGCTAAGGAAGGACACAGACACACACACACACTAATCAAACACAAATAATTTTGGGTTTCAAATTATACAAATTAAAGCTTAAAAAATATTTAGAACCAAGACAAAATAAATGTATGTGAAAAAAGTGACCAGAGTGGCAGACATGTCACCAGGAGGAAGAAAAGAGAAAGTGGTGAAAAAGGAAACAGAAAGTGAGTGCAGGAAGAGGCTCTTGGGTCAAACTGCCAGGTACATCCAATGTTATTTGAAATGGAGAAGTTTTGACGACTGAGACCGATACCATTTTGTATTCAATGAACTACACAATTTTGATTTGGCTGTGTAGGCAAATACAACTTTTGAAGCACCCAGGCATGCATGCTTGCTACATGTTTACTGAAGTTCATTAAGGCTTTGCTCTGAAGATCTGATTGGCTTGCTCATTTGGAAAACAAGGAGGTATAAGGCTCTGGTTATATGTGTAAATGCTAGTTCTCAGAGACCAGATTTGAGACACCCCTAGTTACTGGGCCTTGATACTGTACATGGTCATCCACATATGCCCGGTGATTCTGGTGACAACTCCACATCCACAAAAGGTACATCTACATAAATGCATCCTCCAGATGTGCTGTCTACACAGGTGACTGTTGAAATATTAGCTTGATAGCAGAGCACAATTCCAGATGTTTTCTCTAGTTAGTGGGTAGACACTAGACAGTAGATAGCATCACAGAACAGCAATGTCAGGTGCAATTGAACACAGCGACAAACTGTTAGCTACTTAACTGTTAGCTAGGAAGGTGCAAATTGACCAATTCAGTCTTGCTATGCACCAAAAACCTAATCATATTTTTCAGCATTGTTTTTGTTCAAAAAGCAATCTAAATTTGTTTTCACAGCCTGTATCACAGAGTATTTTAACACTGAGACAACAACAAGAGCAGTGATTGAAAATGCTACACATGGCATTCCTCACTCTAGGTGCCCTGAAACTAACCGACACACTTTGCAGACAACAGCCGTCTCAGAGAAGGTTCTGTTCCAGGTTCTGGTCTGGATCCTGAACCACCAGAGCTCTAACAGGCCTACTCAGCTCAGAACGGGCCCAGAGGCAGGTGCCGTGTTATGAATACCGCATTTCCTCTCAGGCCTGATCTGGCACTTGGGCTCTCACTGGAAAACTTGACTCATCACAGTGCTTAAACAAATCTCTCCGTTTGGCAAGAGACAAAGAGTTGCACAAAGTCTCAGAAAAGATGAGAAAGTGAACTCATCTTCCAAATCCCCCACCCCACCCCACCCCACCCTCAGTCTTCATCCACTCTATGTGGGGGCGAGTGGGAGTTCCTCCGAGTGCGTCAGGAGACTCCCTTCAAACGCAAACAGTCACACACAGAGGCGATAGGCTGGGTTCTCACAGCTGAGATCCAGGTAGTGTTCATTTGCTGTGCGCAGTGCGAGACAACGGGAACTTTAGGGAGGCTCCCCTGCCATCATCAGAGCCCACAGAGGTGTCCAAGAGTCAAAAAAAAAAAAAAAATAATAATAAAAAAAATCAGCTCTCCAAAAAAAATGGAAAAATGTTTTTCAGCATTTTTGCTGTGTCTTTTTTCCTTGGCTGTTTTTGTTTGATTTCATTTCATTATTCCAAGTAACAAGTTTCCCTTTGTCTCCTTTTGGTCTTTTTTTGTAGTTTGTCTCTTTTTTGTAGTTTGTTTTTGAGCTCATCTCGACTTTTCAGACATCAACAGTTCAGACAAAAGGAGGGAAATCGGTGGTTGAAGAGCAGTGCGCCTCACAGTGGCCGATGCCTGGCATAGACAGGGAAAGCACCAGAAGGGGGGGAAAACAAGATTGCATCACTAAAAAGTATTCATCTCCTAAAACACAGAAAAAGGGAGAGAGGTGACTTCTATTTAGGTAGTACAGAGGAGCAAGAGGACTGTCATGACTTTTGGCAAAGGGGCGGCAGGATGGTGGTGGCTGACTGTTAGATGATGCAGGACGGGTAGGCAGGATGATTGGTTAACTGGAGGAGACTGGATAAAGGCATTGGGGAGGTTCACCGTTTGATTCAGTGCAAGAGTGCTTGTCTAGCCTCCACGACAGTTCTCAGTTAGCACAGCTTTAGGGTACTTTGGCATTCAACCAATCAGCTTTGAGGGGGTTTCAATGTATGTTTTTAAAACAGAGAAGCATCTGCCAGGCAGAGGGTGTGCCCGTGGGGTCGGATGCGTTAGATCGTGCCTCTGGAGCTGGGGAACGGGGCAAAGCGGCTCGGCTCAGAACTTCATGCTGATGGGAGCGGATGGAGACTAAGCTCAGTCTAAGAGAGGGAGAGGATGGGGGGTGGGGGGAGGGCCGCGGGAAGAGACCGGATGCGAGCGAATGTACTGTATGCTACCTGGATACAAACACCTACTGCCATTTCGGTACACTAATGATATGATGTACAAATCCATACACAAAACTGGCAAATGACGAGCGAGAGTAAGAGTCAAAGTCCCCAGGGTATAGCTTCAGGGAGGGGGATGTTTTCTATGGCAGTCAGTGTTAGAAGGCTGGCAGGGGAGGGAGATGGGTGGGGTGGTGGACACAGGCGGAGTCCGGTTAGTTGAACGATGGTGGCTGCAGTGGGTTCTAAAGAGAAGCAGCCAGGAGAGCCGGAAAAAACAGGACCAGGCAGAGGCATCGGCAGAACCAAGATGAACCGAGTGGAACCGAGCTGAACCAAGCGCAAACAGGGGCAAGGAGGGAGGGAGAGAGAGAGAGAGAGAGAGAGAGAGGGAGAGGGAGAGAGAGAGAGAGAGAGAGATGGGGGCAGGCAGGTGGACGGGCAGGTGGACGGGCGCGCGCGCGCGAATGTGATGTCATACTGCAGGGGTCCAGCAGTCTTAGGAGTTAGGAGCCAGTCGGCACAAGGGGCGAGAGATGGAGAGGAGGAAGAGGAGGTGGTGGAGCAGGAGGAGGAGGAGGAGGAGGAAGAGGACGAACGAAAATAGGTCCATTTTGGCAAAGGGGGAGGGGATGGGGGCGCAGAGTCACAGTGAGAAGGCACAGAGCTGGAGGGTTTGAGGTGGAGAAGGGGTGGAGAAGGGGATCAAGGGTGGAGGCAGGAGAAGAGGAGAGGAGGAGGAGGAGGAGGAGGAGGAGAGAAGGAAGTGCCCCACTCAGAATATGGTGGTCTCGTACTTGGTGCTGATGGTGCGCTTGGACTCCTTGGGATCCACCAGCCACGTGGCGCTGCTCTGAGACTGGGAGTCGGCCTCCAGCTCCATGGGGTCCACCTGGGGAGGGCACAGGGACAGCACAGGGACAGCACAACATCAGCACAGGGCAGGGCAGGGAGGAGGGCCATCAGCTCACAGGGAAACAAACAAACCCATGGAACAATGCTAACTTGTATATGTACAAAACAGATGCAGAAACAAAATCAAATAAAAACAAAACAGAGGGGATCTAAAGAAAGAATAACCTTGTTATACCATATAACTGTAGTCTGGGGGAGGGAGGGGGTTATTGGTTTGTTTAGCTTAGAACTGTGTGACCCGTTTGCCTACATCAAACCATTTCAGCGAGCAACTATCTCACTCTGAACAGTACATAGCCAGCAGCTGGGCTAGTCCCTCTGTAGAGCATAATTGGAAGTGTAAAACAAATAATTGTCCATAATTAGAGAGAAGATAAATGGTTTGCAATTACAAAAAAATCCTCAAAGTACACTTTGTATCGTTAATTAAAGACAGTTGAACAACTGATCCACACGCCTGCGTTTGTGGCCAAACAATGAATATTTCATGGGTAATTAATTACACCATCACAGCTATGGTGAAAAATGTAGACTGTGCATTCCATCTTTTCATTTAGAAAGTTTAGACTTCCATTTAGAAAGTTTAGTTCTAAAATGATGAGTTAGCAAACATGTATTGATCAATAAATGCAAATGTGAGAAACTGTGTCATGGTATACACAATTTCAGGTCAACACAGCACAACACAACACAACACAAAACCACTATTTAAAAAGCATGGTGCCAATTCTTCATTCAGTAATGATTTTGGTATCAACATGTAATTACTGACCTCAACTACAACAACATTCTTTACAAAAAGCAAGCTACCCACTACTATGGAATATGAGAGTAGCCAAGATAACCAAGGCTTGGCCAACAGCAACAACAAGACACACCACCAGAGGTCCCTCCTGTCCCACAGGAATCCCAATGGAACCTCAGAACTCTCTAGAACATATCTCAGTGGAATGGGAACTGAACATTGGAATCCTCTGGTCAGTGTGCCAGCCAGCCAGCCAGAGTAGAAGAGTGCAGAGAGAGAAGACAGAGATAGTAAACACAACAGCATGGGGAACAGCGTTAGGAGTGCATGGGGGAGAATGCATGGACAATGGATAGTGAAAAGTGCGGCAGTGATTAATGTGAAGTGGGAGAAAGATACAGAGGTACAGTAGGCAGCCATGAAGGGGAGAGAGAAGGACGGACAAGAAAAGAGAAAAGAAGGAAGGGACAGAGGGATGGAGGGAGGGACAGATGGACAGACAGACAGAGAGAGAGCTGGACGGACACCTGGGCAGCAGGACTGCTAGAGTGCAGCGGGAGGAAGGAAGGTCGGTGGGTGGTGCACGTGTGACAGTAACAACAGCGGCTGTCGAGCAGAGGAGAGTCCTGAGAGACAGAGACAGAGACCACACAGACAAACAGAGAGAGAGAGAAAGAGAGTGATAGAGAGAGAGATATATAGATAGAGTGAGAGAGCGAGAGAAAGAAAGAAGAAGAGTGAACGTTTGTGAGAGATAGAGGGAGAGAAATAGAGGGAGAGAGAAAAAGTGGGAAAGAGAAAGAAAGTGGGAAAGAGAGAAAGAAAGACAGGGAGAGAGAGAGGGAGGGAGAGTGGCCATAGCAGAAAGAGAGTAAGAGAGAATCGGAGATGGAGACAGAGAAAAAAAAGCAGGAAAGTGTGAGAGAAAGAGACATGAAAGAGAGAGTGAAAGAGACAGCAGACAAGTTGAGGTGGGGAGGGGTTTAGAGAGAACAGAGAGAAAGAGCGAGAGAGTCCACAGTAACAAAGAGAAGGAGTGGGAGACAGAAAACAGAAGATAGAACGGGAAAGAGTGATCAGAAACAGAGATATAAACAGCACGTGGAATGTGGAAGAGAGAAAATGGCAGCACCAAACCAAAATAGCATGACACAGCAGGCATTAATAGCTTTACCTATGACCCATCTACTGACATATGAAAACAACATCGACTCCACAGGGGGGTTATGCACTACGATTCTGTTGAGCTTGCTGAAAACATCCAGGCAGTGGGCTATGTTTACAGGAAATGTCTGTAACCTTTTCAGTTCTTAAAAATGTATCAACATATCAAAGCTAATGATTATGCAGTAGGCTTCCATATTAACATTGTTTTTTTCCCCCAGAGTAAGGGACCCAGACTGGGGTTTGTTATGAACCATTATAAACCATTAATTAGTTACTCTGCCGAAAGAGTAGCAGAGCTGCTCTTCTGTACGTTTATGCTGAATAGGACACAAAACCGCAGGCTGGAGTGGTGCAGTTGAAAGCAGCCCTGGCGGTAAGCGTGTTCACAGCGGATATGTATTGAGCTTCCTGAACGGCTGGCCCTGAAAGGCTAATCACCAAATTCATTATTTAAGCCATTATTCAGATCAGAGGTTAGCAAATCTATATAGCGCAATGACTGTGGCTGCAGGCTAGAAAGAGAAAGAGGAAAGAGAGAGAGAGAGGGAGAGAGAGAGAAAGAGAGAGAAAGAGAAGAAGAGAGACAGAGAGAGAAAGAGAGAGAGGGGGGGGTAGGTTTTGTGCGCAAGCAGATGTGTGTGTGCGCGTGTGTTGAACAGGTAGAGTTCTTTTCTAATTAGACTGTAACTGAGAAAGTGACTTTAACAGCCTCTTAACAAGGTAATGGCTGAAACACATGTCTCAAGGCCCCACAAAAGCCTGCTAATGAAATCATTAAATCTTTTCATATGCACGTCTGCCGCCTGGGACTCGTATGATCTGCGTGAGGCAATTTAGCCTCTCTTTCCACTGGCTCCTCCTGCACAAACACACTGCAGAAACGCTCCAACTTTAAAACACGTGTGTGTGTGTGTGTGTGTGTGTGTCTGTGTGTGTGTGTGTACAGGAGGGTCTGAAGACAGAATGACTTAAGGGGGGGTTCAAACCAAAGATTTGCAATGAAATGAACTGCAACGTTCTAAAACCTTGCAACTGTGACTTAACATGTCAAATGCCTGGTGACGGCTTGCGACGACAAATGCAACATTTAATTCAGACCCCTGCAAGTCCTTCTGCAACGGTTTCGCCTTGTCGCGCATCTTTGGCGTGAATTGGGCAGGCGGCGTTACAGTGTTTGGTTCCGAAGGGTGTGTCTGTATGAGCCTAGGAGCATGTGATGTACCGGTATTCACATTCAGATGTGCGTGTGTGTGTGTGTGTGTGTGTGCGTGTGTGTGTGTGTGTGTGTGTGTGTAACAGTTCATCCGTTCGGACACTCACCCCCGACTTCCTCATGCTCACCCGTGGCTTGGGCACCGGCCGGCTGGTCTTGGTCTCGATGACCTCTGACCCCGCGCCTCCGGGCATGCCCTGCTGCTTTTTGGTCCTCTGCGCCTGCAGTGCGAGCTGATAGGCCACCTCAAACGCCTGTCCCAGGGTCAAGATGATCTCATAGGTCAGGTTCTGTCGAGAAAGGCGGGACCAAGAACAGTGGTGGTGAGATATACGAGAGGCTGGAAAAGACAACGCTCTGACAAGAGACACTGTCGGCTCGGCTTGTAGATCCGGTTACATCTGATACACATTGATCTAATCTCTTTTGCAGAGGACCTAAATCTATTATTAAACTCATTACCCATTAAGAGCCCCGGGATGTGCAAGTTTAATCTGATTTCCATATGATAAGTATAACAGGTAATTTAATCTCACAGAGGGCAATGCATCGCAGTAGGAGTTTAGTCTGCAGATCGCTGAGAAGTGCATATAAATTAAGACAGCATTATAAATGAAACTGAATCAAGGCTGTGTGTGTGTGTGATGTAGTGTAACCAGGGTGAAAATACACGGAACTGTTCTCGGTGTGTAGCTACCGGATCCCTGGAGAGCGAGGTAACTCGAGGGGGAAACACAAAACGAAACGAGAGAACTGCAAGTCATCTTTTTCCCCCTTTCCTTTATCTTCTTAAAAAAAGAAAGACAGAAAGAAAAAGAGACGTCTTGCTTCCTGCATCAATGTCAAACAGGAGAGAACGTGTGACAGCAAGCTGTTCCTCCCCGGTTCCCACGTCTCCGCGCACCTGTTCTGGCTACCCTGCTGTGTTCCGACGGTCGGGTCTTTATTCAGACGTTCCGTCTGGGAACAAACGGACCGGAATCACAAAACAGAGGTGGCAGAACCTGCGCTGACGTTTCAGGCTAAAGACGCTGTCAGGATTGTATCAGCGCACGTGTGCCTGGATTAAAGCTGCAAGACAAACACACTTCTGGATCTCAAATCCTGCCCACTTGCCTTCCTCATATGGAGCCTTCCTGACACTCATCTCCACTCTGCTGACTAGCACTGTCCTCTATTCACTATAACAGTCACGATAACCAAAAGGCATCTTCATCAAGACAGCCTGCCATAATATTTGTGATTGGTGTGCCTGGCTGCGAACAAGATCAAAGCAAAAAAAAAAAAAAAAGAAAAAAAAATAGATTCACAGCTGTGCTCCCTGTGTTGACCAGACATGAGTCATCTTGTCAGAACGTAATTAATACAAAGTGAATCTGTAGTGGAACTAAAAAGTGAAGGCACGGTTTAGCATATGGGAGGAGAAAAAAAATGTGGCACGGTGACCGCTGTCTGAGCCTGAGCTTCCTCAACTTCTTTAACTGCCAAACTGCCCTCGGCTGACCATTAGTTATGCAAGTGGTCCTCCATAGACGCCATTGTTTCTGTAACTCAATTGGAGGTCGGTGTGTGTGTGTGTGTGTGTGTGTGTGTGTGTGTGTGAGGGGAGGGGTTTTACGGGTAAGTCTGGTACGTGCAGGAATCAGATCCCACATTGGTCGATATGCTTTAAAAGGGAGTCATATACACTGGCGGTGTGGTCAGTCTGCTGGTATCGAGTGAGGGATGGGGTGGGAGTGGTGTTAGCTTAACAGCACTGTGGATAGGCCTGGGTCTTTTGTTGCTTTCCTGGCTGGAGAACGAGGTCAAGAGGCTAATGGTGAGCTCAGGGCTGATCAAAAGGGGTCCATTGAACCGAGGCGAAGGTTAAGGGCAAAAGGGAAATTAAGCAAAGAGAAATAACGGCATGGTTAGCCTTGAAGTGTTAATGCTTTGTGTTACTACAGCAAGGATTCTATAGTCAGGGTACCAAACTGTGCCCCTGGACATCTTTCTACAAGTAGTATTTAGCTTAAACAATCAGCACAACCATTAAAGGCTGAACTGAATCCTGTGTTCTACAGGGTAGTAAAGGCACACTGTAACCCTGGCTAAATACTACAGGATAACGTTAAACACTGTTCTAAAAGGTAGTTTGTGTATTGCTTTGTTGAATACCCGGAATATTGTTTGTGTATTGCTTTGGTGAAAATCTAGAATAGTGTTTATGTATTGCTTTGGTGAAAATCTAGAATAGTGTTTGCATATTGCCTTAGTGAAAATCTGGAATGTTCATGTATTGGAATAGTGTTTATGTATTGTGTGTTGTTTGGTGAATATCTGGAATAGTGTTTGTGTATTGTTCTGGTGTATATCTAGAACAGTGTTCATGTATTGTTCTGGTGTATATCTGGAATAGTGTTTATGTATTTCTTTCGTGAATATCTGGAACAGTGGCGGCGGCCCTTACTACGTCTACTGTGCTGAAGACGTGGCAGTAGTGGTGGCTGGTCTGCAGGTCCTTGGTGATGTAAGCAAAGGTGCACAGGTCCTCCGGATCCTGAGCTGCACACGAGATGTTCCTTATCTCGTGTTCCGCAATGATGTTCTGCAACGGAACAGACAAAAGGGCCAAGCTGTCAAGTCCTGTGTCTCTTAGTCAAAGAGGAGTGCACAAACAAAGAGCCCTGACAGTTATGAATTACTGCAGGGACAGGAGAGATGTCTTTTCACCGTCAGCAAGTGTTAGCCTTTTATACTGTACACACTGTATGGTCAGTATTGATGGATGACCCTACCCTCTAGGTTTAACAAAGAGAAACAGAAAGAGAAAGAGAAAGATCCAGAGATAAAATAGAGGTAGGTACTGTAGATATAGTGCCAATGAGAGTGTGTGGAATACTGTATGTGTGAGAATGTGAGTATTCAACACCTAACTTGTACACATGCACAACACACACACACACACACACACACACACACACACACACACACACACACACACACACACACACACACACACACACACACACACACACACACACACACACACACACACACACACACACACACACACACACACACACACACACACACACACACACACACACACACACACACACACACACACACACACACACACACACACACACACACACACACACACACACACACACACACACACACGCACCTCTTGATGACTCATGATGGTGAGTCACTCTATACCCCAAAAGTCTAAATGTCAGAGAATTTTTTAAGGCTCAAAACTCGCGAGCGAGCGAGCAGCAGCAGCAGCACCCACCTTGTTGGCTGCGTCAATGAACTTCACCCCTTTATAGGTGATGGAGAGGATGATGGTGGGAACCTTCCTCAGCTGCTCCGTCGACCTCTACAGGAAATCACACACACACACACACACACACACACAATCAGAGTCCAGTCTCGTCCCATCCCATCGGCGGGCGCCGACAGCGCTGGACTTGACAACACCACTAAAACGCTCTGGGTGACCTTACACTTGGCAGCGTTGGCGGGCTGTATATTTTCGTGGGCGCTGGCAGTGGGAAGTGAGCGAGCGAGTAAGTGAGTGAGTGGGCAGACAGCGTGGCTCCACCATGGCTCATCTCCTAATGGTTCCCCCTGGCAGTGATAACAGCAGCCGCTGTTTGCATCTGCCTCCGAGATGGATCTTCCCCAGACTCGCGCTATTGTAACGCAATCAATAACGGTTCAAAACGCAACGCCGCCAAAACAGGCACCCTGGCGAGGAACTCACTTAACCTTATCGGTGTGTGTATGTGTGCTACGCAGTATTGGGACTGAAACAGAGGCACTGCTCCATCACCCTTCTCTGTCCAGGGAGTAACGCGTGTGTGTGTGTGTGTGTGAGTGTGTGTGTGTGTGTGTGTGTGTGTGTGTGTGTATGTGTATGTGTATGTGTGTGTATAACGCAGTATTGGAACCGACACAGAAGCGGAGGCACTGCTCCAATACCCTTCTCTGTCCAGGGAGTAACATACGTACGTGTGTGTGTGTGTGTGTGTGTGTGTGTGTGTGTAGCAGAGGGGGGCCCATGAGTCATCTGCACTCAGCAGGGTGGGGCGGCGCCATGTCGTGGGATTGATCACCAGCGGCGATCGTTTTGGATGGAGGTGTGTGTGTGTGTGTGTGTGTGTGTGTCTATGTGTGTCATTTTGGATGGAGCTTTGGTTATCCGTTTAAATGGAAATGAGCAGGAGCTGTTCATTAAGCGCAGCGGGCTACGGCCCCTCCAGGCATGCTAACTCAGCACATACCAATGGTGCTTCAGCAGCTGGAGTGCTTACCCAACACCACGCCTATGCCTTATTACCTCAGTACTCAAAGCATGGCCATGTTGGAAGACAGGCGCTTAATGGCTAACAGGTTTGCAGGTGGAACGCGCGTTGCATTTTTAGCATATAGTTGGCTAACTATGCTATTACCAAATAGCATTACCTTGCGTGTAACTCTTTATGAAATAAATAAATAAATACATGAATAAATAAAAACAATTGATGTGGATGTGGATGTCAAGGTCTCTCTTCTCCTTCAGTGCAAACTCAAAGCCATGAATAAATGAAGACGCCAGTAAACTGATCTCAGAGCAGAGGTGAAGATGGCGGACTACAGTACGTACCCTCATTTTAGCACAGGCGTCTTGTGTGGACTCTGTTCCCCGCAGGTCTTTGATGAGCATGGAGCCCAGGTACTGCACACACACACACAGAGAAACAAGTGAGTTACACACACTTACTGAAAGAGTAACACACATACACACCTAACCCTTTACCCTTCTATTGGGTTTAGAGTCAAATGACAGAGACACACACACACAGCATTCACACAGCTCACGGGCACACACACACCTAAATCTTAAAGCAATAGTTCGGAATTTTGGACATAGGACCTCATTTCCAACTCAGTCTGGGTGATATAGGTCGGTGAAGACCATTTTCAGTGAATTTCTGCCCTTCCTTGAGTTGCAGCGTTCATCTCGTGCTAACGTAGGTGCCGAGATAACGCAAGCCAACGGTAACATCCAGCCTGCCTCTGAAAACACTCCACAGATCACTCGAAACAAATAAATTATAACGTCAGACTATCGATGCACATGCCACATGTTGATAGAACAATGTTAGAAATAAAACTAACCTTGCATCGCATTGCAATAGCCTACTTTGTTCCCTGTATGGCAGTGGCGGATTGATATTGAGAAACTAGTCCCTCAAATTGTAATAAATCATTGAGTTGCAAGGTTAGTTTTATTTCTAAAATTATTCTATCAACACATGTATATCGATAGTCTGACGTTTTAATTGACTGGTCTCGGGTGTGCGGTGGAGTGAGTAAGACTGTTGTTGATATCAGACTGATGTTACCGTAGAAATGCGGTAGCTCAAAACCAGCGTTAGCAAAGGGGGACGCTGCAACTGAAGGAAGGGGCTAAACTCGATAAAAAACGGTCTCCACCAACCTATATCACCTCGGTAAAGTTGGAAATTAGGTCCTATGTCCAAAATTCCGAACTATTCCTTTAACCCCTCTATTGGGTTTGGTGTCAAATGACAGACACACACACAACTGTGCACTGGGAGTTTGGCAGCATCACACCCTTGTGACCTTGACCCACATGTCACATGAGAACATGTGGGGCTTTGAAACTGCCTCCAAACAATGGCTACTTACGCTATTAGCAAACAGCTAACCTTACATGTAACTCTTTCTTATCTCGCCCATTTCACTGAAGTGAAGGCTTAGAGATGAAACTGGTGCTTTCTGGGAAAAAGCGTGTCCTCCTGAAGCATAGCCTGAGGAGCCAGGCTCATATCTCTTAGACTGTAGCGCAAGTGTGAGTGTGTGTGAGTGTGTGTGAGCGTGTGTGAGCATGTGTAAGTGCCGCCGGCGCTCACGTTAGCCTCGTAGCCGCAGGACTCGAAGATGAGCTTCTCCGGCTGGTGGTGCCAGTTCTGGACGGGGGCGTACGGAGCAGCCAGGCTCGGGGGTCGCAGGGTCAGGCGAGGCTCTCTGTGCCGGTCCTCGTACCGCTCCTGGAGGAGGGACAGTAAGGGAGGGATGGAGAGAGAGAAGGAGAAAGAGAAAGAGAGAGAGAGGAGAGAAAGGGAGAAGGGGGGGTAGAGAGAGAGGGAGGGGGTGAGAGAATATTAGCTAGATGACATGTGCGACGACAGGAGCATTGAGAAGAGAAAGCTGTTTGGATATGAAATAATAGCAGACAAACCAACACAAACATAAAGATCAACGGGAGGAGAGATCGATAAACAGAGAGAAAGAGAGACCGAAGTCAAACAGAGTAAACAAACAGCCAGCTCCCCCCACCCCCCCCCCCCCCCCCACACTGTTTGCAAACTGATCCCAGTCCAGCGACCCGTGTGATGTACGGAGCCGGCCGGGGGCGGCGAGGGCTCATCATGAAGCAGCAGGGTCCACTCACGTGCGAGTAGAGCCGCTCGCTGCGCGGCCGCTGCACCATGTCGTACTCCGGCTCCGGCGGCCCTCCTCGCCTCCTCCCAGAGTCCCCGGGGGGCAGCAGCGGGTCCATGGAGCGGCCCGTGTACGAGTCCATGTGGCTCAGGGGCGAGGACTGCTGAGACATCAGGTCCTGGCACTACACGCGCAGAGAGAAGGAGAGGGAGGGAGAGAGAGAGAGAGAGAGAGAGAGAGAGAGAGAGAGAGAGAGAGAGAGAAAGAGAAGGGAAAGATAGATAGAGAGAGAGAGCGAAAGAAAGAAAGAAAGAAAGAAAGAGAGCGAGACAGAAAGATAGATAATAGAGAGAGAGCGAGAGAGAATGAGAGAGAGCGAAAGAAAGAAACAAAGAGAGCAAGACAGAAAGATAGAGAGCGAGAGAGAATGAGAGAGCGAGAGAGAAAAAGAGAGAGAGAGAGAGAGAGGAGCAGGGAACAGCATTTAAAAACCTATTACATAGCATGCCCATTTGTTCCCAAGTAGTGGGAGTTTCATTTAAAGCAATCGTATAATAATACACAATATCAAATGGCCTCATTCGTTTAACTCCACATCTCTTTGTGAAGCCTCCCAATAACCTTGGGTTCTAGTGCGCTTCTCACATGCATGGCAGCAATATGCATATGGTTAAAAGCACATACACTTTTTTTAATGTGTTTCTGTAGGCGTGTTAGTGTGTGTGTTGTGAGACTGACTATGATCAGGGAGAGGCAGACGTGCATGTGTGTGTGTATGCGCGTGTGTGTGTTGTGAGGCTCACTCTGATCTGGGACAGGCACATATGAGTGTGTGTGTGTGTTGTGAGACTGACTCTGATCTGGGAAAGGCGTGAGTGAGTGAGTGTGTATGCGCATGTGTGTGTGTTGTGAGGCTCACTCTGATCTGGGAAAGGCGTGAGTGAGTGTGTGTGTGTGTATGTGTGTGTGTGTGTGTGTGTGTGTGTGTGTGTGTGTGTGGTGAGACTCACTCTGATCTGGGAAAGGCGTGAGTGAGTGTGTGTGTGTGTATGTGTGTGTGTGTGTGTGTGTGTGTGTGTGTGTGTGTGTGTGTGTGTGTGTGTGTGTGGTGAGACTCACTCTGATCTGGGAGAGGCGCGGGGGTTTAACGGGCGGCTCCTCATAAGGCCGCTCAGCCAGTGATGCAATAATTCTCTTCCTGTGTCCCAGCAGCGTGATCTTTAGTACCTTCACACCACACCAGAAACAAAAGACAATGTGAGCACAGAGCACACACACACACACACACACACACACACACACACACACACACACACACACACACACACACACACACACACACACACACACACACACACACACACACACACACACACACACACACACACACACACACACACACACACACACACACACACACACACACACACACACACACACACACACACACACACACACCAAACCACACTTCACACAGATCTATAGGACATACACACAATACATTATACAAATTCAGATCAAAGTAGAGTGTACTATTTCACTAATGCAAAAAGAACACACACAAAACAAAATGCTAGCAATGCAAGTATATAAAGTATAAAAGTAAAGATTAAAGGATATGCAGATTGCTCATAGCTGAACTCAATAGAAGACTAAAAAGAAAATGGATCTTGGAACTTTCTATCAGTGCCAGAGAATTATAATGTTTTCAACCTTAACATCAAGGGCCGGCTTCCCATACAGGGATTAAGCCTAGTCTTACAATAAAAGAAATCTTCAATGAAAATCTCCATTGAAAAAAGCTTTTAGTCTAGGACTAGGGCTTAATCCATGTACGGGAAATTGACCAGAGATATCTTAAAAGGGCTCATTTATACTTCCAACGGTTCACTTCAACACTGTAAAGAAACGTATTTATCTGCCGGGAGTTTTTCCCTGTAGAAATCGCTTCCTTCTCTGCCCTGCTCTCTCTGCCCTTGGAGGGGGTGGGGGTACAATTTAGTGTGTGTGTGTGTGTGTGTGTGTCATCTTGAATGGTGATCCGCGAGGGATTAGCCATTTCGGTGGCGGCGGCATGGCTGCTCACATTGACGATCTCGAGCTCCCACAGGTTCTTGACGCACTCCAGGGTGCGGTAGCCGCTGGACAGGAAGTTGTGCAGGTACTCCTGCAGGCCCAGCGCGTCCAGCCAGGACGAGAGCGACGTGCTGCCGTCACAGCCCAGCGGCTTCACCTGCAGAGGGACGCGCCGCGCCACACCACACCGCGCCACAGAGGAGGGGAGGAGGAGACGCAGTCTGGGTTAGAGTGTGGCCAGAGGAGACAGGCACAGGCACACACACACACACACACACACACACACACACACACACACACACACATCTATATCTATTCGTATTATTTAACCTAAGCCAAGAGCCCTCACACAGAGAGTGTACGTATGAACACACACACACAGACACACACACACACACACACACACACACACACACACACATCTATTCATATGATTTAACTCAAGCCAAGAGCACACACACACACACACACACACACACACACACACACACACACACACACACACACACACACACACACACACACACACACACACACACACACACACACACACACACACACACACACACACACACACACACACACACACCTATTCATATGATTTAACTCAAGCCAAGAGCCCTCACACAGAGAGTGCACGTGTACACACGCAAGTCAACACTAGCTAGCAGATAAATATCCTCACAAAAATATAATTTTCACCCATTCACACTCGCGCACACACACAGACAACACTCTCTCTCTCACACACACACACAGTCACACACACACAAATTACAGCTTGTGTAGATGAAAGAGGCGTGTGAGTGCCAAAGACGTCACAGTGGGTTTAGCGTATTGTAAATCCCTTTTGTAAACACAAATTAATTTGCGACTCGTCCCCAAATTACAGAGGAGGAAAAACATTAAAATAGCCCCATTCAAAAGCCCAGCCTCCAGTCCATAACACTTTATAGACGCAGATCAAACAGACTTGTGCTCCG
>NC_085000.1:2351793-2359293 GCF_963854185.1 Sardina pilchardus | reverse complement strand
AACTGCCTGCTTAACAAGGAAGGACAAACAGTCCTTCTGAAATGACCCATTATCTCCTCTCAACACGGTCACCGAGATGAGGCCTGATTCATTGCCCTTGACAACATATCTGCCGTTTCCTCTTCATTGACCATTACACACAAAACAACACAAAAGAGAGGGGGAGAGAGAGAGACGAAAGGAGAATAGAAAATGAAGGGAACAAAAGAGAGACAGAGAGAAGAGGGAGAGAGCGAAAGGGAGAGAAAGAGAGAGAGATTGCGCCTGGGAGAGGTTAGCGTCTGTGATTCCAGAGCTCTGGGGAAATCACTTTAATGCACTTTGACTAATGTTGCCAATTTCGTAGCTTGGCACCCTCGGATGGCCAAGGAGCAGGAGGAGGCGCCAGCGGGGCCTGGTACAGACGCCACGTCAGAACGGCGGGCATTTACGCCAAGGACACCGCGTGGCAACAGGGAGAGGGCAAAACAAAAGGTAGGCATCTGCCCAAGGGCCTGAAAGTCTCCTTTCTGAGGGTGAACGGGAACATCAGACCGAACGTTGGCATTTGGCGTCTGCTGACGCGGCCGTTTTTTCTGTCTGCACCGTTCTGAGGACAAGCAAGCGCTCAGTAGCCTACTGCAGTCAGGAGCTACATCAAAGCTAAAGAATATCTCAAACAAACCACATCTAATCAATAGTGGTCCACCAACCACACAAAGCTGAGGCCTGTTATGTTTCTTGAATCGTACACTCCTTTCTGCAACCGGGATAACGTACTACTAGGGCACATGAACTCAAATACACTTATAAAAATCAACATTTAACATGAACTTTACAATAGCAGCCACATATCTATATGTGTTTTTCGCTATAGTCTCAGAAATATTTGACATTTTAAAACTTATTATGTAGGTCTTATGGTCCTTGTGCAGCACAGGTCTTTAGGACACACCTGTCTCTGTGCAGGGGTCTGCTAGAGGGCCTAGACACACGCACGCACGCACGCACTGTCTGGAGGAAGACAAGCTGTTTGCTATGTCGGTCAGTGAATGAGAAATGAATTGTGACAGAGTGAAGGTTACAATGGAAGAAAAAGAAGGAGAAAAAAAAGAGAGAAAGCAGGAGAGAGTGAGAGAGAAAGAGAGAGAAAGCAGGAGAGAGAGAATGCAGGAGAGATAGAAAGAGAGAGAAAGAAAGAGAAAGAAAGAGAAAGACAGCATGAGAGAGACAAAGAAATAGAAAGACAGCACGAGACAGAAGGAGAGAAAGGGTGCAAGAGAGAGAGTGAGAGGGAGAAAAAAGAGAGTGTGAGAGAGAGAGAGAGAGAGAGAGAACGCGAGAGAGAAAAGGAGAGAGAAAACACATTAAAACTGGGGGATAGAAAGAGCACACAAGTGGAAGATGGATGGAGGGATTGAGACTGCGGGAGACAATGAGAAAAACAGCAGTGAGGGCCATGTTGCAGTGAGTGTAATGGAATCAGATTCTTCACCTCAATCATGCCCGTGTTGATGAGAAGGTTAAAGCACCACTGCTCACACACACACACACACACACACTGTGACAGCACTGACCGTGCTGACTTTCATCACAGGCAAAATTCATTATACAAGTTGCCTTTCATGTCATCTACACAGACTGCTAACCTTTTCAAAGCCCGCACACAAAATTAACAGTCTTCCTCTTCCTCTTCCTCTCCCTCTTCCTCTTCCTCTCCCTCTTCCTCTCTCTCACACACACACACACACACACACACACTCAATCATCCTTCAGTCCTCACATCTTTTCTGTGAGAGCAGAGGAAGAGCAAAGCTTTGACCATGGCGGTTCCTATTTCCCTGTGCCGGGCACGTTCCAGTGGGGTCTGCCATGATGTCTTTTGATGTGCAGTTCATCGTAGCGCTGGCACTGGCGGCTTGTTTGATTAAGATCCAAGACATTCCGCGGCCAATCAAAAACCTAAGCGGGCACGTGCCCGCAACTTCCTCTAACCTCAGACTTCAGGGAAATGGTGCCACTTTGTCATTTTTCCCTACAGGCAATTCACGAGCGTGTTTACTCGGTATCGAGAAAAGCGCAAATGTCAGACGTGAGCTGCAATTGCAGTGCCGTGCTCAAATGTTTAATCACCAGCAACATTGCAGTGGAAGTGGACATGGGTAAAAGCTGAACTGATTTTCTCTGGACATCTGGGTCAGTGAGGTGTCCTTCAGCACATGGAGGGTAGAGGCTAGAGTTTTACTATCCAAATGTTTAGCTTGCATGGATGGTCCAGGCTGACCTCGAAGGAGCAGTACCTCAATCCCCCCCCCCCCCCCCCCCCCACACGCACCCAGCTCCCCTACTCCCTGAAGTGATCCTTCACTCTCCCCCCCTGTACTGTCGATGTGAATGCATCTCATTTCATTTAACAAGGCTCCAGCCCACCAATAACGACAACAACAGTGCAATCACTGTTATCATTGATCAGGACCTGAGGGTGTGTGTGTGTGTGTGTGTGTGTGTGTGTGTGTGTGTGTGTGTGTGTGTCTGTGTGTGTGTGTGTGTGTGTCTGTGTGTGTGTGTGTGTGTGTGTGTGCGTGCGGTAGCGGGCGGAAAAGTGGTTTAATTAACGATTTCAGAGCAAGGGCCACAAATAATCACCCCAAGCACAATAATAGCCCTTCCCCAGCTAGGAGACGTCTTGTGGTCATTCCGGCAGGGTCAGGCGCCTAGAGACGGCCCCTCACAGATGATGTCCATCTTCTCTTCTTCACTCCCCCCCCGCTCCATCTCTCCTCCACCCTAACCCCCCCACCAGGTGCCTAGAGACGGCCCCTCACAGATGATGTCCATCTTCTCTTCTTCACTCCCCCCCCGCTCCATCTCTCCTCCACCCTAACCCCCCCACCAGGTGCCTAGAGACGGCCCCTCACAGATGATGTCCATCTTCTCTTCTTCACTCCCCCCCCGCTCCATCTCTCCTCCACCCTAACCCCCCCATCTCTCCTCCACCTCCATCCCCATATTGAGTGCTGTAGAGACGGAGAGAGTGAGGGAGTGGGTGACGTCAGTGGCCTCCATAAGAGCAGCAGCTGGGTGCAGGGAGCCACTCATGTCCGAGGAGCTTTAGAAGGAGCCCTTTTCAATTCTTCATTTGCCATCACTCACTTGTGCACGGCTCTGACCCCAGAGCTCAATTAGAATTGAAGGAGGAAAAGGGGGGGGGGGGGGGGTGGAATGGTGCCCTGCGATGACAAACACACACACACACACACACACACACACACTGAATTGGCACGACTGCCTTGATGATGAAGGAAGGGTAGGGATTAAGTGACACACACAAACACACTCACATGCACACAAACACACACACACACACACACACACCACACACCCACACACCCACACACCCACACACCCACACACCCACACACCCACACACCCACACACACACACACACACACACACACACACACACACACACACACACACACACACACACACACACACACACACGCACACGCACACGCACACGCACACGCACACGCACACAAGCTCACGCACACACTTGCACACTCAGATGCATCCAAACACAAACACACGAATATCAATGCAAGCACACACACACACACACACACACACACATGGTGGTCTGCACGGCTGAGGTTGTGATGAGCCTGCTGTGGGTAGGGGGGTTGAAATGGAAGACCTGCTGGTAAGGGAGCACCCAGAGCCAGAGACATTCAGCAGCCTCATTGCTCATCTCCGACTGGCAAATACATCTCTAATTAACTGGAAGACTAAATAATCCCCCCAGCTAATGAGGACCAGAGACAGACCACCGCAAGGTGCGCACACACACAAACACACACACACACACACACACACACACACACACACACACACACACACACACACTCATACTCACACAAACGAACATGCACGCGCACAGACAAACATACACACAAGCACAAAAACACACATAATTATAAACACAGGAAAAACTCAGGAAGTTACAGATTGCCTCACATAAGCCAATCATGATATGCACTGTTGTATGATAGACACACTGAAACACCTGGCATGGCACTCAATACAGCAAGGATCACCCACACACACACACACACACACCTCCCCACCATCGCCACCTGCACCGCAAAAACCTCACTTCAAACAAAATGACCTAGCGAGAGCGGAGACTCAGAGACATGCAAATAAGGACGAGGATCTGGGCACGGGCAGAAGCGCTTTAAAAATGCACAACTCCGAGCATGCCCCGCACTCCATGCTGCTAGCGCTCGCTATCAGGGACGTGGTAGACGTGCTTGAATTCTGATGAGAGTGTGTGTGTGTGTGTGTGTGTGTGTGAAGGGGGGCAACTTTACACACAAATAAGGAACGCAGGAGGAGAGAGGGGAAACGGGATAGTGGGAGTCTCAAGAATAGGAAAAGGGGAAAAAAGAAGATAGGAGAGGGAGAGAGAGGGAGAGAGAGAGAGTGAGAGTGAGAGAGAGGAGAGAGAGAGAGAGAGAAAAAGTGCAGTGGGTTCGAGGTATGTTAGAGACTGACGTCACAGTGTCCAAATATGTGCATGAGATGGGGGAGATGGTGGTGGACGGTCAAATCTAATCCCAGGAGGAGCAAGTAAAATAATTGTGCATATGAGTGTGTGTGTGTGTGTGTGTGTGTGTGTGTGTGAGTGTGAGTGTGTGTGTAAATGTGAGAAAGAGGACGAGAACTCTCCTAAGAGCCCCCCTCGATGGGCAGGATTATCTGCGGGTCCAGGTGACTCATTTCCATAGTCGTCACGCCCACGGATACGGCTGAGCAGGATCACCGCAACCTGAAGAGTTCACCTTCTGTGTGTGTGTGTGTGTGTGTGTGTGTGTGTGTGTGTGTGTGTGTGTGTGGTGGCTTAACGCAAGCAAATTAATTCACACGGCACACAGCTCTGACACACTTGCCTCTGATCTCAGCACACTGCATCTCATTAACGCTTATTGTGCCATGCTAATCACGCCCCACGCACACACACGCCACACACACACACACACACACACACACACACTCCCGTTTGACATGCTTCCATTGAGAAGTTCCAACTATCTATCTTTAGTATGCCCACAAGGCTGCGCTGACTGGCAGAGAGTCTAAAGGAGTCAGCTGGGGAGACTGCATTAAAAATGAACTACTTCTCCAACTTTAACATTCATGCGTCCATACGTTAGTGAGATGGGTATGAGCAAGTGTGTGTGTGTGTGTGTGTGTGTGTGTGTGTGTGTGTGTGTGTGTGTGTGTGTGTGTGTGCTTTCATCCTTGAGCTGCTGAAGGGATGTGTACTGCTCCTGAGGTTGTGAAAGGGCTGTGTGAAACGTGTTAGCTGAGTCTAACAGCATAATGAAGAAGTAGGAAATGCTATAAGGAAGGAGTATTCTTCGGCACCATGAAATATTTACGAAATATCACAAAAGAGGGAGTAACATGAAGGGGCATGATTTGGACACTGGCACCATGATACTGTCAAGGCTACACACACACACACACACACACACACACACACACCTCCCCTGTGCCGTGCATGTCTGAATACAAGGGCCAGATAGAAACATCAAAGTGAATAAAATACAAATGTGAATGACTGATCTTAACAGATGCTGTATTGTGTGTGTGTCTGTGTACTTGTGCTTGTCTGTGTGTGTGTGTGCCAGGTTTCTGTTGCTTCTCTGACTGATGGTTCAGATTTATGACTCCTAACCAGCGAGCAAGCCACGCAAAGCCCAGAAAGCCACTCAGCTGGAGCAGTTGAGCGCAGCCCGTCTCAGTGCGGGGCTCCGGCAGCGCCGACGACCTTCACGTGTCAGTGCAGCGGACAGAAGACAGAGAAGCAACTGAGCTGTGACTGGTGGTGTCTCAGATCAAACCGAGACAAGCCATGCAGGCAACACAACAACTCTCTGTCTCTCTCTCTGTCTCTCTATCTCTCTCTCTCTGTCTATCTCTCTCTCTGTCTATCTCTCTCTCTCTGTCTCTCTCTCTCTCTCTCTCTACGTCTCTCTCTACGTCTCTCTCTACGTCTCTCTCTCTCACCCAGATGCTACGACGTCTATTATTCAAACCCCTTACATCTCTGGCCAATCCACGACGCAGTTAGGCACGCCGTTCCCGCCTAAAGGGCCCGCTCCGACAAGAGCCGGTAATGCGATGGATGAGCGCAGGTGCGATCGTGGGGAACGTTCTAACTGCTCCGATTTTGGGTTGCGCCGAGCGTCTCCAATTAGAGAGAAATCAGACGACGAGTGGAACAGCACAGCCACAGCGCACGCTCTAATTATGAGGCGGCGCTCACACATATACAGGGGAGAGAAGAAGGCGTAAACTCATTTCCTCGCAATAACCCTGACCCGAGTGTGCGCGTGTGTGTGTGTGTGTGTGTGTGTGTGTGTGTGTGTGTGTGTGTGTGTGTGTGTGTGTGTGTGTGTGTGCGCATGTTTGTGTGTCTGTGTGTGAGGGGTGGTGTACGTGTATGAGTGTGTGTAATTTAGTAGGTGTGTGGTGCATATATTAGAGTGTGTGCGTGCGTGAGTGTGTGCGAGGTGTGGCATAGTTGTATGTGTGTAAATGTGTAATTTAGTAGGTGTGTATATTAGAGTGTGTGTGTGTGTGTGTGTGTGTGTGTGTGTGTGTGAGTGACTGAGAGTGGCTAAAGGGATTCGTCCTCGTCCAGGCTCGCGGGCATCTCTGATTTATCGCGCTCTCCTGCAGGTCTGACCAGATGGGGCCCCGTGGCTCCCCCGTCATCCATCCTCATTACCCGCCGCCATAAAGACACCAGCGCCACCGCCACACGACGTACGAGGGAAAACAAAACCATAAAAATAACAACAAAACCAAACGACAAACGCACTTACACGCCACTCGCACGCTTCAGGGGCTCGTTGGCCTGGCAACCGCATCAACACTCACTCACAGACAGACACACAAACACACACACTGACACATTATGTCCGCCAAAAATACAACACCCTGATTACCACCTGAGCAGCTGGAGCAATTGGGCCAACAATCATCCGCTGGGGACACTGGAGTACAAGTTCCTCGCAATCAGGCCGCTTCAGCAGGGAGCTTCAGAGCAGCAGCAGCACCACCACCACCTCCGTCACCACAAACACCACCGTCACCGCCATCACCGCCGCATCGGAGGATTTGATACCGCATCAGCATTTGGGGTATCAAAGCAGGAACAAAGTCCTGTGGAGTAGCATGCGGATCCACTGTGTTCAGGACACTGAACAGGTGGCTGCATATTGAGACTCGGGGACTGGTTGGATTGGGCTGGATTGGGTTGGGTTGGGGACCTGCAGGGGGTTGGGTTGGGATGGGTTGGGTTGGGGAGCTACAGGGGGTTGGGTTGGGTTGGGTTGGGTTGGGTTGGGGAGCTACAGGGGGTTGGGTTGGGATGGGTTGGGTTGGGGAGCTACAGTGGCGTGCAGTGGCTGTGACACTCTGGTGCTAAGTCGTCTGATTAAGAGAATC
>NC_085000.1:2326793-2346793 GCF_963854185.1 Sardina pilchardus | reverse complement strand
ATCAAGAGGTTGATGCAATAGAACCCGTCTTTCTCCATCTCCACTTCATAAAGGAGGAAGGCAAAATAAAGCTGGATGCTGTTTGGTAGTCAGGTTCCTACTGAGGTATCCCAGCGCGATGCTCCCGGCAAACGCTCCCAAAGCTCCTCCAGCTCCACAAGGTGATTCAGAGATGCTGCCTCTCATGCGGCTCAGCTGCTTCCCTGCATGCCTCGTGTGTGTGTGTGTGTGTGTGAGTGTGCGCGCGTGTGTGTACCGGCCGGGTAGACACTCCTGAGGATGTGTGTGTTGTTCATGAGCCCCGCGCCAAGGTTGCCGGTGGAGGAAACACACACATAATCCTGCAACGGGGTGTGTGGAGAGCACTGGTGTCCTTTTGCTGTCCTGGGCGATTCTGCCTGCTGCCTGCCTGCCTGCTTCCCTGCAATCAGCCTCCTCTGTCTCACTCCCTCTCCCTCTACTGCCCCCCCCCCCCATCTCCTCCTCCTCCTCCTCCCTGCCCTCCATCTCTCTTGTTCCCTCCCCCTTGTTCATTCCCCCCACCCTTTCTCCCTCGTTCCCTCTCTCTCTCTTTCTCCCTCTCTCTCTCTCTCCCTCCCTCTCTCTCTGAAACTGCAGGGCTGCTGCTTATTGTTTGAAGAATCAAGCTGTCGTTCTGCACTAGACCTCTGTCCCCCCTCCTCTCTCTCTTTTTCTCTATGTCCCCCTCCTATCTCTCTTTCTCTCTCTCTCTTTCTCTCTCCCTCTCTCATCTCTCCATATTTTTCTCCATATATATCTTTCCCATCCTCCTTAGGAGCTCATTATGAAAAAAAGCTCTCAACAGCATGTGCATACTGAATGAGAGAGAGAGAGAGAGAGAGAGAGAGAGAGAGAGAGATACAGAGAGTAATAAAGAAAGAGAGAAGCAGGAGAGATAGAAAGAGAGAGAGAGAGAGAGAGAGAGAGAGAGAGAGAGAGAGAGAGAGAGAGAGAGAGCTGTGTTGACCAGACTGGAGCGAGCAGGCGAGGGAGATCAGAGAGCGCTAGTTATTATTGACTCTCCCTCCCCGGACCAAAGCAATCAGCGGCAGCTTCAATCTATACATACCCACAACCCAGAGCTTTTAACGGGCACCAGCACTCAGCACATGGCATTCAAATGCTCTGCAGTCAGAGAGAGCACGCGTCCATTGAAAAAGCCCACAGGGGCCAAGCCTGAGTGCCCGGACGATTAACTATAATTTACGTAAACAACGGTCAAACAAAACAAGGCACTGAGTTCACTCCAGTAGACCCGTCCACCTCTCTGATTCCAACGTTTTTCAAAAACCTCCCCCTGACACACGAGCGTGTTAATATTTAATCATCCTGTATCACACACAGACACACAGGGTTGGATGCCCCGGAATCAAGCACTGATGCGTACAGCGCAAGATGTCCAAGCTCATGAGGCAATTAAGAGCAATCACAGCATGGACGGAGTCTCAAGTCAGTAAACAAATATCGAGCATGGAGATGGTTCACCGAAATGCTGAGAGAGCATGGTTCTCCGCAAGCTGGCAGTTTTCCAGGTTTCCATCTCACATGTTGCAACAAATGCAAAGTACCAAAATCATGAATTTACTGCTGATATAGTCATAAAAGGAAGATGCGCTTTGATGCACTCTTTTTTAATCTTCCTCTATGCCTCTTGCTCTGCTACAGCCTATGCTCCTCTCAGCTTTAACAGGGCCGGCTGAAATACAGTGCACAAGCGAAGCCAGTGGTAGCACTGAATGCCTTACTGCCGCTGTGCATCAAGAGCTCCAATATAAATCAACAATCATTCACTGTCTAGACAAAACAAATTTACTGCTTCAGACGGCGCGATGCACACAAACAAGACAAACGACCGGTGAGGGAGGGCCTAACGTGACGCGGCACTTCTGCAGGTAGTTGGGATTTGAGGTGCGGAGTGCGCAGGGGCTGTTTTTTCCCCACATTAGCCTCTCAGCATCTGCAAAAATGTGCGAGTTCAGGCCAATTTTGTGCTCCGGGTCACGTCAGCCTCTAACACGGTCTTCAGTGGGCTTTCAAGGCTGCTTTGAACAACAAGTTGATTTGCAGAGGGCATTCTGCATATTACTGTAGTATTGGGCCACCAACTGTCAGACGGGCATGGAAATGTCATGGAAATGCCCCCCGCCTATAAGCTTCCCTAGCTTCTTTGGGGGACCCACTCACCTTACCCATTCTAAGTTTATAACCCTACTGTAATATTTTGTTTGAAGTGGTATTGTGAATAAACTGAAACTAAACTCAGAGGAGATCGGGAGCTCCACTACAGACTAGTGCTATAGAAAATAGTCAGGGAAGGCAGAAAGGAGGACTTCATAGGGCTCAGCAGAGGTGTAGTGGTAAAATAAGAAGTGGGTAAACTATGAATTCTGTTATCACGGTAGGGTGGACTGTGCCGTGAGGTATCAGATTTTTTAAAAAGGCATTCAGAACATGCTTTATGATGGTGGAGGTTATTGTTCAATGTTTATAACAATACCAATGGTATTAAATGATTCCTAGAGTGTTGATGAGTGTACATACTGTGGATAATAGTCATGTTAAAAGTTGCAATTAGTGAATAAACTCTTTTGAGAGGTGGATAAACTCTAACATTTCTGAAATGTCAGAGTTGGATAAACTGAGTTTACTTGTGTTTAGCCTCCACCATAGTACATGCCTGGGGCTCAGAGTAACTGGGACTGATGAAAGGTGTTCTCAGACGGGTGGGTAGATAGATAGTACTCTCTCGTGATGTCAGCAGTACCTGCTTACTCACCTCAGCCGAGCCGAGGCATGAGAGAGAGAGATGGACAACGATGGACTTTGCGGTCATTGAATGTACCTTAATGTTTATTTAAGTAACAAATCTATCTTTAGTTTAAACAGATGCAAAAATAGACTAGACAAATAGGTTTGGATAGCAACCAAACAGTGAGAGAGAGAGAGAGAGAGAGAGAGAGAGAGAGAGAGAGAGAGAGAGAGAGAGAGAGAGAGAGAGAGAGAGAGAGAGAGAGAGAGAGATAGATAGAGACTCAGGTGTGTGAGATGCAACTGCTGCAGCTTTACAAATAGGGACGTTTGTCAAACTGGGGTGGCTACAACCGGTCAGGGAAGGAGGCCAAGAGTAGAGGGCATGCAGACACGCCCCTGTAGACTGGACGGTCCACGAGGACTCGGTTCTCTGTGTATGTGGGCCAAACAAATCCACTCTATATAGGCCAAAGAGACTGCTGCAAAAGGGTGTCATGTCACTGGGGTACAACGAGCTTGAATCAAGTCTCAGATGGTGAGGGAAAGGTATAGAGACGTAATGAGAAGCCGCCAACTTCAAAGCTACGAAGGACAAAAAAAACCTGGCAAATCTAATCTGTGCTATTAGAATGGACATGCCGATGTATATACAGTAGAATTAAGACAAGACAGGGGGAAAAAAGCTTGCTGTTGAAATTGAGCACATAGATCCTCCGAAAAAAACTAATTTACTGCCGCTCTGCCCCGCTTAAGCTGATTACCCAGATCAGTCGAAGAGAGAACCATCCGGAACAGATCCCAGACTCCTGCCTGATGTGCCACCATATACCCCCATGTGCCCTATATACACAAACTCTCTCTCTCACACACACACACATATCCCAATGCTGTGTGGCTCTTGGCCGACAAGTCCTGAACTCAATCTTTCTATGGAAATGAATGTGGAACAGAACCCCCAGCTATGCGTGCACATGGGGGACTGGCTGCAGCAGGGAGAGAGGGAGAGAGACGACTCCACATGGAGTCCACCGCTCCTAATTTCACGGCCCAAAATGAGCCAGAGTGCCTGATGAACCTTGGCAAGCTATTTGATGGAAATGCACAAGTGGTTGAATCCTAGCAGCAGCAGCAGCAGCAGGACTGGGCACATTATACTGTACCCCACATCCCATAATGATGCGACCGCAATCATAGTCAGAGGTAGACATGATCACTGTGTAGGATTTCTATGGCAAACTGCAGGTAGTGTCATTTGGCAGGCATTTGCATATAAAGTGAGCTCTAGGGCAGAAGGCCCCATGTGTCTTACAAGAAATCTGCAGGAATCAAACATATAGACTTCATGTTGATAGCTGCACCATGCTACTAGAGCTTCCCTGGTTTTAAGTAAAGGCGACTGAAGTGGCAGCTCTCGTCAGCTTAGATGTTAAGCAAAGACATGGCAAGTGACAGTTACAGTCGTGTCTCATGTGGTCCTGCCTGGCCAAGATGATGACAGTCCCCATATTCCGAGTGACAGGCCACATTTTATAACTCGATCCCTCTCTCGAAAATAGGGTTGGCCTAACCTCGTAGCCATTGATCACTGCCGCGAAATAAATTGTAAAAAGCTCGCTCGACACATCCACTGACTTTAACCTCGTTGTCCTTGAGCAAAGCCGCTGTAATTGCCCCAGTAAATGCCCCCGCAATTGCCCCTCGCTTTGGTATCCTATTAAAACGTTCAAACCTGAAACGGACGACCTCTGCTCCGGAGCCTCTGTCTCACATGTGAATGAGTGCCTCCGTTATCGCGCTCATCTCACCCCCCCGTCCCCCGTCCTCCGCCCCCAGGCCCCCGGGCAGCAGGGGTCCATCAGGAGGGTGTTCCGTTTCACCATTTACCGACTGGCCATTACACGTCCCGTGGAGCTCTAACTCCACACCTAGCGTCTGACGGGGAGGCTGCACAGAGTCCGCAACTGATGCGCTCCATTAGCGTAGCGTAAAACGGGAAAACTGGTTTCTTCTTTTTGTTTTTTTCCAAATGTACATGCCGCTATCCCATCTGGTGTAGCTCCAGTTCCATTGATGATAGCAAAAGCTAATTGTGGTGGCAGATGCTGCGCAAACGGGACGCCTAAGTTAGCGTACACGCCGGTGCCGGAGGCAGAGTAGCCTCCCTGTAAAGCCTGCACCACAGACATCGCTTTTTCCACCAACGCAGATCCAGCTCAGCAGCAACTCTTTGCTGGTCTAGATACCAGAAGGCTGGTGAGATCAGGGTGGTGCATATTCCCACAGCCATAACGGGAGAGAGGGAGAAGAGAGGGAGAAGAGAGGGAGAGAGCTCCAGAGGGATGTCAAGGCCCTGCCTGTTTACCCAAGCAGCCGCAGCAGCAGCAGCCTGAGATACACAGGTGCACGGCAGATGCATGTTAAATAGGTCTCATCAGGGCCGTCTGAGGTTTTTTAGCGAGCGCTCGCGTCGACTGTGACGACAGACACTTCTGCGGCACCAAAACTGATTCATCCAAGTTTAGAAACATGTCGGCTTTGGGGCGTGTAAGTAGAACTTACGAGGTCCTTGATGGCAGTTTTTTGTTTGCGTGAAGTACATACACTAAGTCCACAAAACACACTCACACAAGATTAAAACGTGAGAACCCATGGCACGCAGGAGCATTAGCAAGATTACGTCTCCTGGCACCAGGGGTGGTGTGTCAGTAAACATCAACACCAAAAGGGACCTCAGTCGCTAAGGCCGCTCACAAGAGACCTCTGCACCTCGAGCACCGGGTGACCAAGAGCAGCCTTCAACCCGCAGCTGCAGCTGTCGGTGTGTGCGCAAGAGAGCCGGACCCTGTCAGTGTGTGCGAGAGGGCTGCAACCCTGTCGGTGTGTGTGTGTGTGTGTGTGAGGAGTGGACCCTGTCGGTGTGTGTGAGAGGGTGTAAAAGCATTGCGGGGTGTTGAGGCGGAGCGTGAGAGGAGTCCTACCTGAGGCGGTGTACTGCTGGTCTCGAGAGAAGTCGATGCCAGCGCCGATCAGCGTCATGATCTTCTCAATCTGAAGGAGGAGAAGAGAGCAAAGAGGAGAGGAAGGAAGAGCGGAAAGGAGAGGAGAGGGGGAGAGAGGAGGAGAGAAGAGGAGGAGGAGGAGGAGAGAAGGAAGAGTGGTAGGTCAGGTCATGTAGAGTATCACAACTCTAAAAGTGATTCAGCAACATCATAAACACTGGCACGACTACAAATGCTGCGGAAATCTTCGTTGTTAAGTTCTTTTTTGCGCTTTTTGCCTTTAATGCAACAGCATAGCAGACAGACTAACAGGAAGCGAGCGAGTGAGCGAGCGAGTGAGCGAGCGAATGAGCGAGCGAGCGAGCGAGATGGGGTGGGACAGGAAATTATCCGGTGGGACTTTAATCCAAGTCACTGGGGTACGTGGACCCCGAACATGGTACGGCGCTGAAGCCAGTCGTGCCACAGCACCCCTGACATATAAATTCTAGCATAGAATAATATCATACAGTCACATCTTGAAGGAGGGAAAAATTCTCAGGTTATCAAAGTTATCAGGAATGTTTTAAGGCGTAATGTACACAATTATTTATTTTCATATTTAAACAGCCTGGCCCACCCCTGAATTCCATCTAACAGGGTCTGAGAAATGTAAGGCCTGTCAGGAGTCTACAGTATGGTGATCTGATTATGCCATTTCATATTGAAGTGCATTATGATTCTATAGACAGTACGGATGCTTAGCGTATGGGTGGCACTGCAAGCAGAGTGATTTAATGGATCCTTTTAGACAAAGAAACATGACTGGTGAGATCACATTGGTTGTGCTGATTGATTGAGGTGTGAATATTTGAACAGGACACCCATTCATCACGAAGGCAGAGCATTGACAGTACACACCGGCTGCAATAAAGACATGATTGGATTTCTGGACCTTGGGGTTTCTGGAGTACGTACGATTCTCAACAAGGCAATAATGTCATTAAAACAGAGGTAACACACCCATGCAAACCCCCACAAGGCATACCAGAGGAAGACCATGAACACCGAAAGACCTCTTCGCAACATGCCCTTAAGAAGAAATAATATTACACCATCTGGAGATAAATCTCATACTCCCATGCGTATTTGCACAAACGTCCACTGCCACATCCACAGACAGGGGGGGGGGGGGGGGGGTACATCTAAGACATAGGCTATTCTCCAGCCTTGTGTGAACATATGTTACATACAAACTACAGGATACAGCCATGGCCCATCCCATGAGGCTTGGGCTTAAATCGAAGCATGAGAGCAGAGGGAGATGGGTTAAGAAAGTTGTGAGGTTTGTCAGGGTAAACTGGAATTATGGAAATCTCCTTTATGTCACGCGAGACGTTCCCTCTAAGAGAGAGACAGCTTTTAATAACATCAGGCGAGAATGTGTAGCCTCCTAAAAACGGAATGACTGACATTTCAATATTCTACTGCCCCACAGAAATAATCTGTGGAGCCGTGATAATGAGATGCCCGAGTAATTTAGTGGCGTCTTTAAGTAATCCAAGTCCATTCACGAGGATGAGAATAAAATACACTGTGTTTTCCTTTTTCTATAGCATCCATAGAGAAACGTGTGGCAGAATTTCTGCCGGTGTCTCTGTTAGAGATCATGTAGTATAGAATATTCACAATCACGTCTACAATGCCTGATAAAAATGAGAAATTTTATTTTTAAATGTTGGAAAAACCAAGGACAAGGACGAACAAAAAAAGACAAGTCGATAATGTACTCCATCGCCAACTTTGTGGAAGAAGTTGTGGGAGTGTAACTACTTGCCCTTAGGTCAACACAATCCTGACAAAAGAAGAAGAAATACATTTTCAATCTGGAAAAAATCAGGTCCATCTTCGAAGCAACACTTTCAACTTCTGATCCGTCTCAAGATGTGATGTGTTGCTAGAGAATAAAAGAGTGGCCGTCATGAATAAGAGAGGCCAGATGAAAAGAGCGGAACACGACAGACGATGAACAAGGCACGTCCCGGTGGACGTGGAGATTAGTGCGCACAAGCTTCCGCTGAAGAAGCTTAGCAGGACACAGCAGACAGACAGAGAGAGAGAAAGAGAGGAAGACAGAGAGAAAGAGAGAGACAGAGAGACTTCCAAAGAGGACAGACCATCTCGGAGAGCCACACCAGTGCAGCCCGGAATGAAGGCCCACCGGCTGCTCGTTAACGGAGCGAAGGCAACAAGACCCCACTACTCACTACAAACCTTCGTCCCGTCAACATGTACCAAAAGGACCGTATCCACCTTCCACCATCCCCTCTCCTCTTTACCCAACTCTTCAGGTGATAACAAACAGGACCATTTTGAGCAATGTTGGTGGGCCAGTCCCTAGCATTCTGCCTGGATTATCGTGCCCAACATCCCAATGGGGGATTAAATTAAACATTAAATAAACATTATTATCGGAATCAACGGGAAAAGGCACAGACAACATCAGTCAGAAACACGGACCAGCAACATCACTCAAAAAGTTGCCTCTGTAAATCATCCCCTTAACTTTAACCATTCCCAGAGAATGTCGGCAATCTTCACTGTGTTAGCCTCAAGCAGGGGAAATGAGAGGAAGAGGAGTAGGAGGAGGAGGAGGAAGAGGTGGAGGTGTTTGAGGGAGGAACGCTTACACTGTCACAGGACTGAGGCCTCCTGGGCTTTGCGCTGGAAGACATCAGAGTCTGCTGAGGAGAAAAAGTCATTTAACATTGTGGCGGCTGCTGCTGTTGCGGCATCCTTCTTCCGTAACACACGCACACAAACATACTGTACACACACACACACACACACACTCACATATTCAGCAGGGCACATCAATAACCATTCACAACTGATATAAAATGTGTCATATCTTGGTGCAAAATTCCGGTCACTGCACACAACAAAGGCACAGTGGATGTACTGTATAGTTTGGAAAAATGCATTTACTTGGACAGGGACATGCCCTGAAAGAGTACAGGGCTCTGCCTGCCCGAGCGTCTCATATAAGAGGCACAGAACTGAACTGCTTCTTTACACACATCCCTCTGCATACAGCACACCAAATCCACAGGACCAGAATGTGAAGCATCTTTGAAGAGGCACTTTCTTTATTCACCATTGAGCTCCCAGAGTTAATCCTGATTACTTCCTGGTATGCTACCCCAAATTTCAGTGAAATGAATTAAATGATGATAGGGATGGGGGTGGGTGGGTAGGGGGTCTGTGGTACCCTCTGTAATTTCTGTTTCTACCTCTCGCGCACTCGCTCTCTCTCCCTCTCTCCCTCCCTCCCTCGGTTCAGTCTCTGAGCGCCTTCGTTGGAGATGAATCAGGAGGAGCATGACTCATCGTTTTCTTTCGTTAAGACTCCCCGGATGACAACTCCATCGGTGAGACACAACCTCTGTAATTATCATCTGAAGAGTTCCATAGCTTCGCCGCTCCGCTGAGAGCTACTTCAATATCGAACCATAATGACTGCCGCTAGAAATCTTCCCTTTAAACTACCGATGACCTGCTGCGTAGGTTGTAAGGTTTTTATTTTTAAATGGGCTCCGAAATAGGGATGGGCGTGCGTTCCTTAAAAGCTTCTCTTAACCAGTCCGCCGAGGAGCCTCGGCAGTATTACCTATACAAAAAGATATTCCATTCAGAAGTTTCTCAGCAAGTTGCATTGATCAGTAAATCATTCAGAGGTTATAAAAGCAGGGATATCAGCAGTCGTGCCTTCAGGTGTCAGTCAAACGTGACAACGCAATCTTCAGCAGAGCACGGAAGGAATAGGGAGGAGAAGTCTGTACTGAGGCATCTGGCTAGCGTTAGCTTGATTAGAACTTCTTGCATATTGCACTTTTTAACCCCACTTCAAAAACAGTCATTTAAATTGGAGCATTCTGCTTCCAGTTCCGCGGTATTCAGCGGTGGTCCCTGAGGGGCCCATTACCATACTGTTGTTGTCACTGCTGGAATACGAAAACAGCACAGTGTATTTTAAAGCGCAATTATTTGTCTCAAATGACAAGTGGCTAACAAGGCAGAACAAGGCAAAATCCCACGTCTCTAACAGATACATGCAGGTGTCTGGCCTTGAACAAAAGAGTAGAGAGAGACAAAACATCCAGGCTGCCATTGGATTATAAAGACACAAGTTTACAGGTTCCCCCGGCTCCTCATTAGTAGAGGCTGGGCACAACTACAGCCAGCTGTGCTCTACAGAAGAGGGTGGTGGAGGTCAGACTGTACCATCAGGAAGACGGGGGAGTTCAGAAAACCTTTTCAACACTTTTTTTCATCACAACATGGATAGATAGATAGACAGATAGATACTCGGATATTTGGCTCGGATGCCACTAAGCTTGACTCAATAGCTTAAAGGAATACGCCACCCAAAAATGAAATTAAGCTAGTCTCGGTCACCCCCAGAGTTAGAACAGTGAAAAAAACCCGGTTAAAATCCGTCCGGGCATTCTCCTGCTTTGGGAGCAGCGATGTTAGCTTTAGCTTAGAACAGTTGCTGTAGATGAAGGGTGTCAGTGAGCACGTCCTCCAAAAAAGTGACCGAGACGTCTACATTTTTTTCTAAATATATCTTGGGAGCAGTGTGTTCAAAACGAGTACAAATCATAATGCAAAATCGAACGAGACTATTACCTGGGCAGATCTTTACTTGGAACTATATTCAGCCTCATCGCCGACGAAGCACCGCTAGCTAGGCGCAAAGTTCTCACGTAGCACCACTTGTGAAGTTCCAGTCGAATCTAGTTGGGAGTTTACAAGACTGCTACGTGAGAACTTTGCGCCTAGCTAGCGGTGCTTCGTCGGCGATGAGGCTGAATTGTACTCGTTTTGAACACACGGCTCCCAAGATATATTTAGAAAAAAATGTAGACGTCTCGGTCACTTTTTTGGAGGACGTGCTCACTGACACCCTTCATCTACAGCAACTGTGCTAAGCTAAAGCTAACATCGCTGCTCCCAAAGCAGGAGAATGCCCGGACGGATTTTAACCGGGTTTTTTTCACTGTTCTAACTCTGGGGGTGACCGAGACTAGCTTAATTTCATTTTTGGGTGGCGTATTCCTTTAAGGACACACAACACCAACAGGTATTGCCATTACAAAGAGCACAACACAAGGAACACATTGAGCAACACGGAGTGTAACACTGCACCTGCCATGACAAGTCATGTCATCAACAATCCACACACCAAAACATTTCTTTGTCCAGCACTGTAGGCACATAATCAAGTCTCTCGCTTGATTAAAAAGCCGTGTTATGAGATTCTGAGCAGTCATGAGATGATAATCAACCTCTGAGACGCACCCAGCTGCTGTGGGGGCCGGGTGTCTGGCCTCCTCATCAGCTCTAATGTGTTTCTCTGGGACTTCTCTGGGTTCATTACTAAGCACAGCCAGCAGAAGGCTCCATGGCTCTGTGAGACTGAGGCGGAGGCTGAGGCTGCACGCCGTTGTGCTCGTGGGCCGGTGATCTCAGAGAGAAACGTCACGGGTCTTTAGCACTCTCCAGCTGGCTCCTCTGAAGTGGAGACAGGGGACTGGGTGGAGGAGAGGAGGGGGAGTCTAGGATGACTAATTTACCCTGATAACATGTTCTGAACCTCACATCCTGAGATTAAAAAAAGACTGGCTCTGAAATGCAAGAAGCCTCTGAAAAATCACAGCTGACTTACTAGGGCACTCTCAGCTTTCAGGGAGCAGTAACTGAAGAGGACTTTTCACATCCAAGTTCAGTTCTTCAATCCAATACATTTGAACCAAATGAACAGTGCAGAGGACACCGGAAAACTCATGAGTCACAGTGTCATCAACAAACCACACACCAACAAATTACATCTTATTCTCCTGCACAACAAAAACAATAACAACATCAACAACAACAACGACGACGAAGATGCAGATGTCAGAGGAGCCTGGACAGCAGTGAGACCTCAAAAAAAACAAAAAAAAACAAAGCTGTGACAAACTAAATGTCAGAAATAAACCCAGATAACAAGTGATTATTTAAATGAGTGCAATTCCCTCATATGAACTTGTGTGTGTTTCACCAGCGTGCAACATGGGAACAGGGTACTCATCAGCTCTCCACTGTGTCTCTGAGTGACTGAGAGAGAAATAAATAAAACATTTGTGCAAATGTTCACTTCAAGCGACTGTTGGGGTCTCATCAATCACTGTCAACCTGCAGTCCTAGCTTGAGGAAAAGGAGGAAACACACTGCTCGATAGATACCTTGTTTCAATTTGTCATGGTTGAATTGATATCCCCAACTCCCTTTTGCTCTTAGAGGCAAAAAAGGAACAAAAAAACCCTCATAACTTTTTCAATTCACAATAGGAATTCCTGAACAAATAAAATGCTGTTCTTTCATATTTTCCTATTAACTGACAAAGATCACTCAGTTAAGTCCAAGAGATAAACAACTCACTGGTGGCTTGTGGGAATTAACAACCCACCACAAATCCATCGATGTGGTTACGCCAGGCTGCAATAAAAAGCTGTTACGACATCACATGGATCTCTTTCACGCCATCCTTTTTTTTTCCCGTCCATGAAACCATGCGCCGTAAATTCTGCCTAACGAGCACCGTGGTGCAACATGTCACTGGAGGTCCTCCGCCTCGTGGCCACGCGTCTTGCTAATCAGATGCAGTCATACAGCCCGAGAACTCCCGCAGGCACCACTGGGATGATGGGTGTTCGACAACCCTCCAGAACAAGGCGGACATACAGTATTCTGGCCCGTCATTTCATTCTATATGGGTACATAAGGACACCCCTAGGGGGGTAGAGGGAACCATCCGTGGTTTACCCATAATCCATCTCTTCAACTAGCTACGAGCCTTAAGGGGTTACACAAAATGCATTATTGATGACGTTGCTCGCAGTCGCAGATAGAGCTCCTGCTACCGGCCTCGCATAAATACTAATCGCAGGATGTGGAATTTGCTCTTTAGTGGAGAAGTGTCGAGGACCTTGAGGTGCAGTCTGCTCGCATCCGGCTGGAAAATGGCGGGTAATATCAGGGGGGAAAAAATGGAATCCCTTCAGTTCCAGAGGCTTCAGCTTGCTTAATGTTGGGGGCTGTTACAAAGGGAATTGACTTAATAAATCCCTATCTGAATGGCCTTGGAGGTGCCTGCGGGACGAGCATACAAATAAAATATATAATAAATAAAGAGCAACGTTTCCACTGAGCTTAACTCCCCATCACAGCTGAGGAGATATCAAGGACACCAGGCACAGGGAGAGGGAGGGTGAGGGGTAGTTACATGAAGCAAAATGAGAAATAGGGAATGGATGGATGGTAAAAGAAAGAGAGAGAGAGAGAGAGAGAGCACACAAGATGAGAGACTAAAGAGATATGAGAGAGAGAGTGAGAAAGAGAGAGAGAGAGAAAGAGAGAGAGCGAGAAAGAGAGAGAGAGAGAGTGAAAGAGAGAGAGAGAGCAAGAGAGAGATAAAGATTGCCTGCACAGCTTCAGCAGGGATGATCATCCGTAAATAGACCGGGCGACGCCTTGATTGTGAAAGCCCACTGAGTGTCTGCTACGCCCATCAACGCAGACAATGGTTGCTAGGGGTCAAAGGTGACCAGAGAGCAGAGGTCAGCAGCTGAAGTGAAGAGGAGCCTGGTGGGAGAGTGTGTGTGTGTGTGTGTGTGTGTGTGTGTGTGTGTGTGTGTGTGTGTGTGTGTGTGTGTGTGTGTGTGTGTGTGTGTGTGTGTGTGTGTGTGTGTGTGGAGGAGAGCGAGGGCCAGCTGCAAAGTGGCAAACTGACTGACTGCCGTCCCGTCACCTTCAGTGGGCAGCCGCTGACAGCTGGCACTGCCACTGTGTGTGGGGACAAAAAGGGGTCTGCACCCCCTGCGCCAGGCTGCCAGGCTGCCAAGCTGTCTGCTCCGCATAGGTGGGCTGGCATCAGCACCGCAGTCTGGCGGAGTGGGCAGGCCAATAAAAGTGTCCCTTGCGCAGACAAACCACAGCTAGGACGATGCCACAAGATGCTAGGAAACCCACAAGAAACCCAATTCTTTCACACACACACACACACACACACACACACACACGCTGAACTAATGTGAACTCGGTAACATCAACCAAAATTGGTTTCAACGAACATTTAATCCACGCAAAGGAACCCGTTTTAAGATGAACAAGATGGACGAGGGGGCCAGGGGACCACTGGCTGGGAGAAGTCAAGAGGAGGTCCATCCAGCCTCTCATTCCTCTATGTGGAGCAAGAGTCCTTCTGAGCCCCCACTGACCCTTATGATGAATGACACTTCATGGGTCCAATGAGATCCGCTCAGGCCGAGCGGGGTAGGAGCCGTGGGGGGAATTCATCATCGCCTTGCATGTCCGTATCCTTCAACTGCTGTGTATTTTAATTGGAGCTTAAAGTCTCCCGCACCCGACACAGAAAAATGAAACCAAAATACTGATGACCGATAAGATCAATTTCAAACACACAGACACGCAGAAACTACAGTAGGTCAACAACGACAAAAAAAAAAGAAAAATCACATCATGTCAGCTCGCACTCTTCAGAAATCGAACACACAGAAGACACACATCTAACAAAACCAGAGATTGTGCATCTCACATCTAACAAGAAATTGCGCATCTCGATTTGTCTGCTCATGTCCTGATTTGTTTTGAAGCGAGTCGCTGGAAGTGGAGGGGGATACTCACAAAAGCTGGTCTGGCGCTGGCCATAGGGATTTGGTGCGGGGGTGAAGGATGAAGATGAGGAGGATGAAGAGCAGGAGTCGGTGAAGAGCTCCCAGATGACTGCCTCTATCCCTTATCTCTTGCTCCGTCTACACTTTTTTCCTGAGTCTGCACGTCTCTTTCTCTCTCTCTCTCTCTCTCTCTCTCTGTCTCTCTCTCTCTCTCTCTCCTTCTCACTCCTCCCCTTGTCGTGGTTGAATTTGCTGGCCCATACAGAGAGGCCCCTGGATTGTCACGTTTAGTCTAATCCCAGGACTGAGACAGGCTTGCATTAGCATGAGCTGGCTTTGTCTCTCTATCTGCACAGACACACACACACACACACACACACACACACACACAAGCACATGCACACTCCCACATTCGTTCTCTCTTTCTCTTGAACAGGCACGGACACACATACACACACACACACACACACACACACAGTCTCAACACTGGGGAGAGGTCCTCATGCAAGTCAAATAATCCCTTGACTCAAAAGTAGAAGTTAGCTTTCTCAAAAGTAGAAGTTGGCTTGTGTGCATGTGTATGTGTGTATGTGTGTGCATGCATGTGTGTGTGTGTGTGTGTGTGCATGTATGTGAGTGTATGTGTGTGTGTGTGTGTGTGTGTGTGTGTGTGTGTGCATGTATGTGAGTGTTTGTGTGTGTGTGTATGTGTAAGTGTGACTGCAGGGTTGAGAAAAGAAGCAGCAACCGACCCAGCCACACAAAAGCATGAGTCTCTGGGTGTCCAGGGGACCCCCTCGCTCGCTTGCCCACTCGCTGTCACACAGTCGGTCCAGGGGCAGCCAGCCGTGACCAACCAAGATGGCCGCCCACAGAAGTAAGAAGAAGAAGAAGAAGAAGAAAAAAAACAACACCACCACCAAGGCCCCACGAGCGAGTGAGAAAGGAGAAGACAGTAAAAAACAGCAGAGAGAGAGAGTGGAATCGGCCACGCTTCAAATGCTGCCCCACTTCACAGGATATTCAAGGAAACAGAAGACAAAGAGGGGAGGACACCATTTAACATTTTGAATGTGCCAGAGAGGATTTATATTCCCCCTGCTACTCCGGCTCCACACCCTCCATTGTCTCAACATTAAAGTGCATGTGAGGGTCCTTTTTCATGGAAGTGATTTTTTATTTTTTATTTTGTACTCTTTTGACAGGGAGGGGAAACGGAAAGGGAGAGTTTAAAAAAAAAAAAAAAAAAAAAACAGAAATGGTGAAGGAATGTGCAGTGAGCTCTAGTAATTAACTTTCATCCCAGTTCCTCCATGGCTTCCAACGCAGCACAGCAAAAGACAAGCTCTGCAAGATTTAACGCTTGTTAATATTAACTCCGCTCCCTTGAGGGTGGGGGGAGTGTGTGTGTGTGTGTGTGTGTGTGTGTGTGTGTGTGTGTGTGTGTGCATGGAGGGGAGGTGTAGTGGTATGGAGATGTTTGTAAGTTTCCGCCCCCCCATCCTATAGCTAGGGCGGAAATTTTAGAGTCAACTGCATCAACAAACTTTGTTTTGCATGTCTCATCCTGCTCCAAGCTTCATCCAGGACCCTCCCCCCTCGTGGTGTGTGTGTGTGTGTGTGTGTGTGTGTGTGTGTGTGTGTGCGCATCGACTGATGAGGACCTGTCAGAGTGTGACCCGAGGCAAGGACCACTGGGGAGGGTCAAGACAGTCATGGTTCTCGGTCAGTGTGGGCGTAGACGTCCCCAGAGCAGCGGGGATTGATGGCCACTCGCCCTCAGCATTCAGGGACACATACACCACCGGCTGTAATGATGACAGCCCTTATAAGCTCAGGGACAGGGGCTTATTAGAGAGACATAGGGGGAAGAAAGAGAGAGAGATAGATACAGTGGATAGATAGATAGATAGACAGATAGATAGATAGAGAGATAGAGAGAGAGAGAGAGGTGGGTGAGTAAGAAGGGGTGGAAAAAAATAAGATAAAGTGGGATAGAGATACAGTAGAGAAAGACAGAAAGAAAGAAAGAAAGAAAGAAAGAAAGAAAGAATAAGAAAATGTAAGCTAGCTGGCAAGTATAATGGGGTTCTTGACTTGGTGACTTGGTGACTTGGTCTGGGTGGGCCCCACCCTGTTGGTCATTTGATGTCAATTTGATTTATGGGCCTTTCACTATATGGCTGCTAAAGCAGAGACAGGGCAGAGAGGAGCACCTGATCTAGATTCATGACTTCATCCGTCTGGTCCATCACCCAGCCGGATACGCATCAAGTGTGTGCCATCACTGATCACTCAGCATGAAGCTATGCAGAGGCATGTGTGGACCACAAACCCTGTGCTGGTAATTTATCTACATAGACTTCCTTGATGTGAATATAAAAATACCCCCACACACACAGACACACAGACACACAGGGCGTATTCACACCAGGAAGGTCCGTTAGTTCACTTATTTGGTCCGGACCAATTTTTTTTTCTTTTTTTCTTTTTTAGTGCGGTTCGCTTTCACACCGTGATTAATTGCAACCGGACCAGAATTTATAAACAAAAGCACATGTGCTAAGGTCGTTCAACCATTGGCTGGTAAACGTGTAGGTGGGGTGAAGAATAGGAAGCCAAAGTTAAAGTTGGCCCACGTAAATACTATGTTTGCGTACTGTACTCGTTATTATCCTAGCAATATAGTTTATACAGTTACAGCTTTGCAGAAGTGCTTGAGCGTCAAGACCGTTTGATGCAAGTTTAACAATATCATGCTCGTAATTTTGCAACAACGAAGACGTGCAACAAAACAGCTGAGAAGAGCTCTCATGTGTGTCCAACATGCTAACAGCAGGCCTACGGAAGACGGAACGGGTAGGAGATGCAAAATCAAATTATTGTTGGCAAAAAAGCGTTAGCCCACTGCTGCTTACAGCTGTTGTGCGTCACGGAGCTGTCCTACATTTCCCATAATGCGCAAAAACTACGGGAGCTCGTCAAATCCAAAAAAGGTAGATTTCTGTAACTGGGTCGGATCGAGGTCGGTCTGCTTTCACACCATAAACGAACCGCACCAGGGTTCGATAGGAACCGCTCCGAGACCACCTCCTCAGCTGGGTCTCGGTCCGCTTGTTTGGTCCGCACTAGAGTTCGAGTTATTGTATTCACACCAGTCAAAAAGGTCCGAACCAAGCAAGAAACGAACTTGAGTTCGTTTTAATCGAACTAAACAAGGCAGGTGTGAATACCCCCACAGACACACACTCTAATTGGTTATTAAAAATGGTTTAATAAAGCACAGCTATGCAACAATTTGTTTGAAGTGATGCTTTGTTTATGAGCAACAAAGTTTGGAATCATCTTCAAATAAATTTTGAAAAGGAGACCTGGCTGACCCCAGGACAAATCCGAGCCAGAGCCCTTCCAGAACAATCTGTCATGTCCGGACCTGTATGCATGATGGCTTTCAGCACACTGTAGGTACTGGATTTGCCCAGAGCATACATTCACAGCCTGACAAGATTTTTCCAAACACATAAATAAACCAGCAAAAGTGCCAAGACGGTGTATCAATAATGCAAGTTGCAAATTGCCCATATTTATGGGCAGAGATGTAAAAGAGTTCCGAGCTCTGCTGAGAGGAAAGTAGTTCTCTGATGAAAATCACCAAGAACAGAGAACACACTGTTCAAAAAAAAAAAAAGCACGTCTTGCACTGTTCTCAGTCACCAAAGCTCTGATATGGTAATCGAGAGATGAAGGAAGCACCGTGTTGTGGTAACACAGGAACAATGCGAGGGAGTCCTCGAACAGTCTTTGTCTCAGCGCCGCTCAAAGAAAATGAGCAACAGAGGGGATTAAGCCTGAAAAGAAAAAAATCCTCTAAAAACAAGAGCTGCTATTAGAGACCTTTTAAAAGTCACTCATGGCTGTTCCAGGTGCTCAACGTGACAGTACATCCCAACAATCTTAGAACAGGGCAAGTAAGTAGCCCTCTAAAAACAAGATGCACATTGATGGCCGACCTTTTATCTTCTTTACAAGTTGACCATTGTGCTCACGTGTTACTGGGGCTCAATGTCACACTAGATCCAATTTCAATTTTCAATTTAATTTTACTTATAGAGCGCCAAAACATTACACATGTCTCATGGCGCTTTACAGAGTGTTAAACATTCAAAGAGAGCCCATGAGTAACAGGGGCAAGGAAAAACTCCCTAGAATAGATCCACAACAATGTAAAGCTAGAAGAGGGCTGATGTTAAATCTTTCAGGAGTTAGGCACAATACTCATGGGTTTGTCTGATAGAGTGTGACAGCAGACCCAAGCAACCGTAAGACTGATAAGTAATCGACTACGAGAGCAGGACCAACGGTCGAGCTTTCACAAGTTGGGCGGCAGCTACATTCTCTGCACTACAGTGGTAGGTTTTGAACACATGTTGTTTGTCTCTCTGATACAGGCTTTCAGACATTTCAAAAGTCTCACACAACTCCATAGAGGATTCAACACAAAGAGTACATTTTCAAAGCAGTAAGAAATCTCAAAGGACAGTTAAAAAAAGGAAAAAAAGCACAAAACAAACAAAATGAAACTTAAAAATAGAATGTCCGCACTACATTCAGGAAAGAGTAAACAATATAGCCATGGCCATCTTGGTTTCTCAAAGTTCTTTTCTGAGCCGTATAAATAAAACCAAAGAACAATTATGGCTAATTTCAGTCAAAAACAGACTTTCTGTTAACTGATTAACTTCCTTCAGTCACAGAGGCTTCTATATTAGGGACATTTTTGAATAATGTTTCGAAAGTCATGGGATGGTGACTACTCTGGGGAATAGCTTCATCTTCTAGCTTCATCGCCTATACACTAGTAAATACACCGAGGGGGTGACCCATGTTCTAGATTCCAAGTTAATTATGCATTGCATTAATCAAATCCATGTTCCCCTAATAGCAAAGAGGATCGAAGGTCCATGATGTTGCAGCAGCTTAGGTGTCTTTTAAAGGGGGGTGACCACCTATGGTGACCACACATGGAGGAATCACCTCCATGTTAGGGTGGGCTTAACACAAATCCAGAATGATAAAGTCAGATCTAAAATGTGATAATTAGAAACAGCTTCGGTTACCAAACTATGGAAATCTGAAACTGCAAATTCCAAATTATATTTCATATGCGTCTAAGGCATGATATTCCTGACGTATCTGCTGTATTGGAAACACACTGTGAGTGTGCAGGACATCAGCATCCAAAACCATATTTCAGACTTTCCATTTTCAATTTGGAATTGAGAAATGAAAAAACACCAGTTAGTCCATTTGTCACCAGTGACAGTTATTTACGATGTAGGTGGCGGTCTCTAAAACACAGTGCTGTGTTATGACTCCATGTCCAAGTCTGAGACAACACAGACTGCCGCTGTTTGGACAAGAACTTATTCACTCGGTATGCAAACAACACCGTGGCTATCCCATCAGAGTAATAGCTCTTGATTGGCTAAACAAGATTAGCCGCTATGAG